>NW_026635589.1:0-1798 GCF_028554395.1 Pezoporus wallicus
TAAGCCATAGCAGCCAGCACGTAGCACTCGGTGGTGGCACAGGTTGCAAAGCAGAAGAGCTGAGTGGCACATCTAATGAAGGAAATCACCTTCTTCTCCACTAGAACATTGAGCAAGGCTTGAGGGATGATGGTAGAGGAGTAGCAGACATCCAGGAGAGACAAGTGGCTTAGGAAGAAGTACATGGGGGTGTGTAGGCAGGAATCCATTCTGATTAATGCAATTACTCCCAGGTTTCCTATGAAGGTAACCACATAGATGGCAAGGAATAAGACAAAGCACATCACCCACAGGTCTTCCCTGTTTGTGAAGCCCAGGAGAATAAGCTCAGAGGGGGACGTATAATTATCTTCAACCATAGTGAACCTATAAGCAGTTTGCCTGATTTATGTCTTCAAATTGAAATGCTGAATAGGCCCAAATCCCTCAATAATGTTAAGAATGTCAGGTTTTGTCTATCAATCAGTTACACCACTTACATACATACAAGTCAATATAAGGTAAATTCTCTTTGAGAGAGGAAACCACCAAGTTCCCAAGGCTAAACACCACAACCATCACGAACACACTTAGAAGCAAGTAGATGTTTTAAGGCAAAGGAAGGAGGGCAACACCAGAATGAATAAACTGCAGGGTTCCTCATAGTTCCTCTCAAGCCATTGACACATGGAAGTCCTTGAATTCCCCAGTAACTGCTGGGAAAAGGGAATTATTTCTCATCTTTTGGGTGCTGCCAGTCCAGTGTGAGTACATGAGGAATAAATAGCTGTTCTCTGTGACCCAGGAGGAGCTCTTTGAGAGCAAATGTGGCTTTCCTTAGGGTAGGATGGTGCAGAACCAGGATTTCTCACCCCACTTTGCTTTAGACACGATGCCTAACTTGGAGACAAAAGATATATTCGGGTTTGACCAAAGATAAGTTCTCCCTGGGAGAAATCAGCAGCTCCTATTATCACAGCTTACGACAGGTAGAATAAATCCTCATTGATTTATCTTGCCTAACATTAATCATCACTTGACAGAGTTACACCAGAGAGCAAAGCAGGAGTGTGCGTGGCTGGCATCTGACAAACAGAGCCATGCTTAAGTCATCATCATTTGATGACCCTTTGCTGAAGGGGTGAGCTCCCCCTCCAGAGCCAGACTCCTCATTTCAGATGTCCTGTGAGCAACGCGTGTGGTCTCCTGGTGTTATTAATGGGGATTTAGAGCTGCTTTTCACTGCTCACATAGACATGCCGGAGGCAAAGCAGCTCCTGAGCCTCAATCCCCTCCTGAGGCAGCATCCACCTGCCCAGACACACACATCTCCTGCCAGGGGACAATTGACCTGAAGCTCACAATTAACAAAGGCTCACCCTCGCTTTTTCTTGCTTGACAAACCAAGTGCTTGGTCTGAAGTGATCCAAGGTGCAGATATGAAAGCTGGGATGTGTCTAAGGCTGCAGCTTGTGCTATACACGACAACTTCCCCCAGCAATCACATCTCCCTGCAGCTTGAGCACACTCACTGGAATGGAGATAAATTAAACTGAAAACCCATAACTTGCTGCCTTTGTTTAGATATTATCCATGCAGGTTGTGGGTCCACACTCTGCTGAAGAGTTAACTGAATATTTATCTCTGTATTCCTGGGGAAAGGACCTCCATTTGTGGCTTTCCTACTCCGATTTGGCAACATCTTGCTTTTTGGCCAAGCTTTCAACAAGCTGCAATAGGACTCACCAAGCAGACTGTTGCTAGTGTTATCCAAGATGTAACTCTTGACATGGATAAGGGAACAACCGACTGCTGTTGA
>NW_026635590.1:0-18593 GCF_028554395.1 Pezoporus wallicus
AACAGCCCAATTCCCACCTCTCCATCACTGCTTGAGGCTGTTTCCTCTCATCCCATCCCTTGGTCCTTAGGAGCAGAGCCCAATTCCCACCTCTCCATCACTGCTTGAGGCTGTTTCCTCTCATCCCACCCCTTGTTCCTTGGAGAACAGCCCAATTCCCACCTCTCCATCCCCCCCTCCCTCCTCGGGAGCAGATCCCGACGCCCCCTCCATCCCTCCCTGCTCACCTGCCTGGTGGAAGCCCTCGGACAAGCCCCCGCAGCCCGAGAACACGTCCAAGGTCCTCAGCTTGGGTGGCTTCAGCTGGGGGGCTCCGGCTCGCTCTGCTCGCAGCTCGACGTCGCCTTCCCCTTGCCTTTGCCTGCACCACAAACCCCGCTCGCATCCTCTCTGCTTCCTCCTCCTCCTCCTCCTCCTCTGCGCTTCAAGCCCCTTTCCCACCCCACTGAACCCTTTCCCCCCCATCCAACCCTTTTGGAGGCTCAGTCCCACATCAGAAGGACACGGAGGGGCCGGAGAAGGAGCTGGAGCAGGGCTCGGAGCTCGAGCGTGATGGGGACCCCTCCATCCCTGCATCCCCGCAGCGAGCAGAAGCATCCGGAAGGGTCTCATCCGGCCCAAGCCCCCTTCCCACACAAACTCACCTTTCCCTTTCCCTTTCCCCTTCCCTTTATGGCCGGAATTCCGCGCGTGGTTGGGAGGATCCTCGAAGCTCTTGGTTCTGGCGTTGTAAGCCTGGGGTGGGAAGGGAGGGAAAGGCTTTGGGATGCTCGGATGCAAAGAGCTCTTCCCAACACCCCCCTATGGGAGCTGCGGAAGAGGCGGGGGGTCCCAATCCCATCACCTCAAAAGAGCCAGGAGCCATCCCTTTGTCTCCACAGGGGAGCAACCCCAACCATAGGGATCCAACCCCTCCGCATCCCAGCTCCTCAAGGCCTCACCTCCAGGAAGTAGAAGCGGTCCAGGCCCCCGGCCGAGTAATCCTGGATGCTCTCGGTCAGGTCCTCCCCATAGACCACGGTGCAGCGGCCCTGCACGGCGCGGAACTCCACCGTGGCCTCCTCGTCGCTCCAGTACAAGAGGTTGATGTCGGCGTGGTAACTGCCCTTCATGGACTTGTGCGTGTTCTCCGGTCTATGGATACGGGGTTGGGATGCACGGAGCACCTCAGCCCCATCCCCATCCCACCCGGCCCAGCACCACGGCGCCCTCCTCACCGGTAGAACTTGCAGACCAACAGCTTGATGTCGGCCTCGTTGGCTTTGCCGTTGCTCCGCAGCGGGCAGAAGATCTCCTTGATGCGGCCCACGCGGAAAGGCTCCGGCGCGTCCAGGTTGCTGCCCTTGATGTACTCCGAGTACTTGCGGTAGTGCTCCGGGTGCAGCTCCTCGTCCACGGCCTCCTTCTTGGGACGTTTGGCTGGGCTGGCGGGCTTCACACTGGGGGCAAAGGGGATGGGGAGATGGGCCCCTTGATACCCACTGTGATAGGCCCCCCCCCAGCACCAAAACCCATCTGACACCCAATGGGATAAGGGGGGAGCTGGGCTTAATGAAGGATGCTTCATCCCCCATCCTGTAACACCCAATGGGATAAGGGGGGAACTGGGCTTAGGGAGGGATGCTTCATCCACCCTGCCCCAACACCCAATGGGATAAGGGGGGAACTGGGCTTAATGAAGGATGCTTCATCCCCTATCCTGTAACACCCAATGGGATAGGGGACAAACTGGGCTTAGGAAAGGATGCTTCATCCCCCCTCTCTAACACCCAATGGGATAAGGGGGAAAATGGGCTTAGGGAGGGATGCTTCATCCCCCATCCTGTAACACCCAATGGGATAAGGGGGGAACTGGGCTTAATGAAGGATGCTTCATCCCCCATCCTGTAACACCCAATGGGATAAGGGGGGAACTGGGCTTAATGAAGGATGCTTCATCCCCTCTCCTCTAACACCCAATGGGATAGGGGACAAACTGGGCTTAGGGAGGGATGCTTCATCCCCCACTCTCTAACACCCAATGGGATACGGGACAAATGGGCTTAGGGAGGGATGCTTCATCCCCCATCCTGTAACACCCAATGGGATAAGGGGGTAACTGGGCTTAATGAAGGATGCTTCATCCCCCATCCTGTAACACCCAATGGGATAGGGGGGGAACTGGGCTTAGGGAGGGATGCTTCATCCCCCATCCTGTAACACCCAATGGGATAGGGGGGGAACTGGGCTTAGGGAGGGATGCTTCATCCCCTATCCTGTAACACCCAATGGGATAGGGGACAAACTGGGCTTAGGAAAGGATGCTTCATCCCCCCCCCTCTCTAACACCCAATGGGATAAGGGGGAAAATGGGCTTAGGGAGGGATGCTTCATCCCCCATCCTGTAACACCCAATGGGATAAGGGGGGAACTGGGCTTAATGAAGGATGCTTCATCCCCCATCCTGTAACACCCAATGGGATAGGGGGGGAACTGGGCTTAGGGAGGGATGCTTCATCCCCCATCCTGTAACACCCAATGGGATAAGGGGGGAACTGGGCTTAATGAAGGATGCTTCATCCCCCATCCTGTAACACCCAATGGGATAAGGGGGGAGCTGGGCTTAATGAAGGATGCTTCATCCCCCATCCTGTAACACCCAATGGGATAGGGGGGGAACTGGGCTTAGGGAGGGATGCTTCATCCCCCCCTCTCTAACACCCAATGGGATAGGGGACAACTGGGCTTAGGGAGGGATGCTTCATCCCCCATCCTGTAACACCCAATGGGATAGGGGGCAAACTAAGCTTAGGAAAGGATGCTTCATCCCCCCCCTCTCTAACACCCAATGGGATAAGGGGGAAAATGGGCTTAGGGAGGGATGCTTCATCCCCCATCCTGTAACACCCAATGGGATAAGGGGGGAATTGGGCTTAATGAAGGATGCTTCATCCCCTCTCCTCTAACACCCAATGGGATAGGGGACAAACTGGGCTTAGGGAGGGATGCTTCATCCCCCCTCCTCTAACACCCAATGGGATAGGAGGGAACTGGGCTTAGGATGCTTCATCTCCCCCCCCCTCCCATGGACCATATCCTCTACCATAAACCCAAGGTGGAAAAGAGCTTGAAGAGCATCACACCCAACCTCTCCCCCAGCACCACCCACGGCACTGAGGCCATGGGTTGGGAACACTTCCATGCTCCAATCCCGACCCTTTCCTTTGGGGAAGGCATCGTTCCCTACATCCCATGGAAAAGCCCCCCCCTCCCCATTCAAAGAGACCCCCCCAAGCACCAACCTGAAGGAGAAGGCTTCTGGCAGGAGATAGACCCCATCTCCCACCCGGTACTGCACCCCGTTCTTGGTGGCCACGGCGTAGAACATCTTCCCTTCGCCTTCCTCCAACGGCTCGGCCACTTTGGGGATCTCCTTGTGCCTCACCTCCTCCAGACGGGCGCAGCTCATGCAGAACCTACAGGCCAAGAGAGACCACGGTGATGGGCACCCAGGGAGCTCCGCTTCCCAGCTCCAGCTCGATCCCAGAGGATCCCACATTCACTTGTATCTGTTGTCCTCCGTGGGCTGCGTCTTGGGCGGCGACTCGAAGCGCGCGTACTCCTGGTCGTACCACATCTGGTAGAAGTAGGTCCGCCCGTCGTCCTCCACCACCTTGATCTCCATGTCCAGCCCGCCCTGCTAGGAGAAGAGGGATGGGGGGGTGATGATGGGTGCCCCGTTGCCAGCCCCACACCGCTCCCACCGGGCCTCTCACACACCTCCATGGCCCAGTTGGGCGAGGGGGCCTTGTAGAGGACGTTGACTTTGCCGTGGATGTAGGAGAGCTGCATGTCCTCGCACTCGTCCACCAGGAAGAGCTCCAAGGGGTCGGAGGTGGCCCCCAGGACCGTGTCGGAGCCAGGGCAGAACCAGTGCGCGTGGAACATCTGCCCGCTGCTGTCCTCCCACATGGCCGTCACCCTAAGGGGGGGGGAACAAGGGGATGGGGTCCTAAAGATGCTCCATGGGGAGTCAAATAACAGTGATTGGAGGTCTCCACTTGGGAACATGGCCCCAAAGATGCTCTATGGGGAGTCAAACAGCGGTGATTGGAGGTCTCCACTTGGGAACATGGTCCCAAAGATGCTCTATGGGGAGTCAAACAGCGGTGATTGGAGCTCTCCACTTGGGAACATGGTCCCAAAGATGCTCCATAGGGAGTCAAACAGCGGTGATTGGAGGTCTCCACTTGGGAACATGGCCCCAAAGATGCTCTATGGGGAGTCAAACAGCGGTGATTGGAGGTCTCCACTTGGGAACATGGTCCCAAAGATGCTCCATGGGGAGTCAAACAGCAGTGATTGGAGCTCTCCACTTGGGAACATGGTCCCAAAGATGCTCCATGGGGAGTCAAATAACAGTGATTGGAGCCCTCCACTTGGGAACATGGTCCCAAAGATGCTCTATAGGGAGTCAAACAGCAGTGATTGGAGCTCTCCACTTGGGAACATGGTCCCAAAGATGCTCCATGGGGAGTCAAACAGCAGTGATTGGAGCTCTCCACTTGGGAACATGGTCCCAAAGATGCTCCATGGGGAGTCAAACAGCGGTGATTGGAGCTCTCCAGTTGGGAACGTGGTCCCAAAGATGCTCCATGGGGAGTCAAATAGCAGTGATTGGAGCTCTCCACTTGGGAACATGGTCCCAAAGATGCTCCATGGGGAGTCAAACAGCAGTGATTGGAGGTCTCCACTTGGGAACATGGCCCCAAAGCAGCTCTCCACTTGGGAACATGGTCCCAAAGATGCTCCATGGGGAGTCAAACAGCAGTGATTGGAGCTCTCCACTTGGGAACATGGTCCCAAAGATGCTCCACAGGGAGTCAAACAGCAGTGATTGGAGCTCTCCACTCGGGAACATGGTCCCAAAGATGCTCCATGGGGAGTCAAATAACAGTGATTGGAGGTCTCCACTTGGGAACATGGCCCCAAAGATGCTCTATGGGGAGTCAAACAGCGGTGATTGGAGCTCTCCACTTGGGAACATGGTCCCAAAGATGCTCCATAGGGAGTCAAACAGCGGTGATTGGAGGTCTCCACTTGGGAACATGGTCCCAAAGATGCTCCATGGGGAGTCAAACAGCAGTGATTGGAGGTCTCCACTTGGGAACATGGTCCCAAAGATGCTCCATGGGGAGTCAAACAGCAGTGATTGGAGGTCTCCACTTGGGAACATGGTCCCAAAGATGCTCCATGGGGAGTCAAACAGCAGTGATTGGAGCTCTCCACTTGGGAACATGGCCCCAGAGCAGCTCTCCACTTGGGAACATGGTCCCAAAGATGCTCCATAGGGAGTCAAACAGCGGTGATTGGAGGTCTCCACTTGGGAACATGGTCCCAAAGATGCTCCATGGGGAGTCAAACAGCAGTGGTTGGAGCTCTCCACTTGGGAACATGGTCCCAAAGATGCTCCATGGGGAGTCAAATAGCAGTGATTGGAGCTCTCCACTTGGGAACGTGGCCCCAAAGATGCTCTATGGGGAGTCAAACAGCGGTGATTGGAGGTCTCCACTTGGGAACATGGTCCCAAAGATGCTCTATGGGGAGTCAAACAGCAGTGATTGGAGGTCTCCACTTGGGAACATGGTCCCAAAGATGCTCTATGGGGAGTCAAACAGCGGTGATTGGAGCTCTCCAATTGGAACATGGTCCCAAAGATGCTCCAAGGGCATCAAAGAGCAGTGATTGGAGCCCTCCACTTGGGAACATGGTCCCAAAGACGCTCTATAGGGAGTCAAATAGCAGTGATTGGAGGTCTCCACTTGGGAACATGGTCCCAAAGATGCTCTATAGGGAGTCAAATAGCAGTGATTGGAGGTCTCCACTTGGGAACATGGCCCCAAAGATGCTCTATGGGGAGTCAAACAGCAGTGATTGGAGCTCTCCAATTGGAACATGGTCCCAAAGATGCTCCAAGGGCATCAAAGAGCAGTGATTGGAGCCCTCCACTTGGGAACATGGTCCCAAAGACGCTCTATAGGGAGTCAAATAGCAGTGATTGGAGGTCTCCACTTGGGAACATGGTCCCAAAGATGCTCCATGGGGAGTCAAACAGCAGTGATTGGAGGTCTCCACTTGGGAACATGGTCCCAAAGATGCTCCATGGGGAGTCAAACAGCAGTGATTGGAGGTCTCCACTTGGGAACATGGCCCCAAAGATGCTCCATGGGGAGTCAAACAGCAGTGATTGGAGCTCTCCACTTGGGAACATGGTCCCAAAGATGCTCTATGGGGAGTCAAACAGCAGTGATTGGAGGTCTCCACTTGGGAACGTGGCCCCAAAGATGCTCTATGGGGAGTCAAACAGCAGTGATTGGAGGTCTCCACTTGGGAACATGGTCCCAAAGATGCTCTATAGGGAGTCAAACAACAGTGATTGGAGCTCTCCACTTGGGAACATGGCCCCAAAGATGCTCCATGGGGAGTCAAATAACAGTGATTGGAGCTCTCCACTTGGGAACATGGTCCCAAAGATGTTCCATGGGGAGTCAAATAACAGTGATTGGAGCTCTCCACTTGGGAACATGGTCCCAAAGATGCTCCATTGGGAGTCAAACAGCAGTGATTGGAGCCCTCCACTTGGGAACATGGCCCCAAAGGGCCTCAAACAGCAGAGACTGGAGGTCTCCAGTTGGGAACACGATCCCCGAGCAGCAGGACCCATACTCAGCCCCTCCAGCACCAACCTGGCGAGGTAGAGGGGCTTGGTGGGATCATCAGGGCTGACGGAGACGCAGTCTCCCACCTCCAGGGTCTCCAGGTCGATGCACACCCGCTGGTAATAATCCTTCTTCCCATCGCTCTGCACAAGGAAGGGGGGCAACGGCGTCAAACCCAGCTACGGATTCCCCCCCCAAGCCCCCCAACCCCTGCCTTAGGGAAGGGGAGCATCACCTTGATGGGCTCCCCGACCCAGGAGATGCGGCTCTTGTTCTGCTTCTTCTTCCTGCCCTGCAGCATCTTCTTGGGCGACGGCATCTCCGGGATGTTGTCATCCACCTCCTCATCCTCATCCGCTTCCCGCACGGCCAGGTTGGGGCATCTGCGGACACAGGGAGCAGCGCTGCAGCAGGGGATGGATGGGAACGGGGACTGCATCCCTTTGGAGCAGCGCTGCAGCAGGGGATGGATGGGAATGGGCACTGCATCCCTTCGGAGCAGCGCTGCAGCAGGGGATGGATGGGAATGGGCACTGCATCCCTTCGGAGCAGCGCTGCAGCAGGGGATGGATGGGATCAGGGACCGCATCCGCTCGCTCCGGCGGTGGGATCCGGTGCCCTGGCGGGTACCAGCTGGGTACCAACCTCCGCTGCAGGCAGGCCTGTTTGCTGCGGCCGCTGCCCCCGAACTTCACCATGTTCTGGCACGCTTTGCACTTCCCACATTCCGGCTGCTGGCAAACCTGGAGCAAGGTGGGGGGGGGGGGATGGCAAGGAAAGGACCGGATCAATGCAGGCACCTGAAGGGATGGGGATGCCCCGGGTGGCTCCCGCCGCCGGTACCTCGCAGACGCCGCAGCGCCGGCGCTTGGTGCCGTTCTCTTTGTCCTCCTCCTTCTCGTCCTTCTCGATCTGCTCCGAGAAGAAGGTGTCGAAGATGAGGTAAACCAGGCGCGTGGTGGTGGCTTTGGTGGGCCCCTTGTCCTTGTCTATGCGGGTCGGGTGCCGGATGGCCTGGCGCCGCACGGCTCGCCTGCGGGGGGGGGGGGGGGGGGGGGGGGGGGGGGCACGGCGCTCAGAGCGGGGCACCCCATGGCACCCCATGGCACCCCATGGCACCAGACCCAAGCCATCCTCCCGGCTCAGCCCCAGCAAAAGGGTTTTCCATGAGGATCCCCTGTTTTCCGTAAGGATCCCCCTGTTTCCAATGAGGATTCCCTGATTTCCATAAGGAACCCCTGTTTTCCATGAGGATTCCCTGATTTCCAATGAGGATTCCCTGATTTCCAATGAGGATTCCCCGATTTCCATAAGGAACCCCTGTTTTCCGTAAGGATCCCCCTGTTTTCCATGAGGATTCCCTGATTTCCAATGAGGATTCCCTGATATCCATAAGGATCCCCCTGTTTTCCATAAGGATTCCCTGATTTCCACGAGGATTCCCTGTTTTCCATGAGGATTCCCTGATTTCCACGAGGATTCCCTGTTTTCCATGAGGATTCCCTGATTTCCATAGGAATCCCCATTTTCCATAAGGATCCCCCTGTTTTCCATGAGGATTCCCTGATTTCCATGAGGATTCCCTGTTTTCCATGAGAATTCCCTGATTTCCATAGGAATCCCCATTTTCCATAAGGATCCCCCTGTTTTCCATAAGGATTCCCTGATTTCCATAAGAATCCCCCTGTTTTCCATAAGGATCCCGTTTTTCATAAGGATCCCGTGTTTTCCATAAGGATCCCCTGATTTCCATAAGAATCCCCCTGTTTTCCATAAGGATCCCGTTTTTCATAAGGATCCCCTGTTTTCCATAAGGATCCCCTGATTTCCATAAGAATCCCCCTGTTTTCCATAAGGATCCCGTTTTTCATAAGGATCCCCTGTTTTCCATAAGGATCCCCTGATTTCCATAAGAATCCCCCTGTTTTCCATAAGGATCCCCTGTTTTCCATGAGGATTCCCTGTTTTCCCTAAGAATCCCCCCGTTTTCCATAAGGATCCCCTGATTTCCATAAGAATCCCCCTGTTTTCCATAAGAATCCCCATTTTCCATAAGGATCCCTTGTTTTCCATGAGCATCCCGATTTGCATGAGAATCCCATGTTTTCTATAAGGATTCCCTGTTTTCTATAAGGATTCCTTGTTTTCCATAAGAATCCCCCTGTTTTCCCACAAGGATCCCTTTTTTTCCATCAGGATCCCCTTTTCTCCACAAGAATCCCCCTTTTCCCCACAAGAATCCCCCTTTTCCCACACAGATCCTGTTTCCCACATGGATCCCTTTTCCCACACGGATCCCCCATTTCCCACAGGAATCCCCCTTTTCCCACACGGATCCCCCATTTCCCACACGGATCCCCCATTTCCCACACAGATCCCCCATTTCCCACACAGATCCCCCATTTCCCACACGGATCCCCCTTTTCCCACACAGATCTCCCATTTCCCACACAGATCCCCCTTTTCCCACACAAATCCCCCTTTTCCCACACGGATCTCCCATTTCCCACACAGATCCCCCTTTTCCCACACGGATCTCCCATTTCCCACACGGATCCCCCATTTCCCACACGGATCTCCCATTTCCCACACGGATCTCCCATTTCCCACACAGATCCCCCTTCTCCCACACAGATCCCCCTTTTCCCACACAAATCCCCCTTTTCCCACACGGATCCCCCTTTTCTCACACAGATCCCCCATTTCCCACACAGATCCCCCATTTCCCACACAAATCCCCCTTTTCCCACACAAATCCCCCATTTCCCACACGGATCTCCCATTTCCCACACGGATCTCCCATTTCCCACACGGATCTCCCATTTCCCACACAGATCTCCCATTTCCCACAAAGATCCCCCTTTTCCCACACAAATCCCCCTTTTCCCACACGGATTCCCTTTCTTCCAAGAAAATTCCCTCTGCAAAATCCCAGCCACGCTCCTCCCGCCCCACCGCAAAGCCAAGCAGCAGCAGCAGCAGCAGCAGCAGCAACAAGCTCTTCGCTCTCCCCTCGCCCTGGACCTGGGTACCACGGGCTGCAGGCGGAACCGCATCCTCCTCCATCCCATTGCTGATCCCATTGCTGATCCCATTGCAGATCCCATTGCAGATCCCATTGCAGATCCCATTGCAGATCCCATTGCTGATCCCATTGCTGATCCCATTGCTGACTCCATTGCTGATCCCAGCGCTGATCCCATTGCAGATCCCATTGCTGATCCCATTGCTGACCCCACTGCTGACCCCATTGCTGATCCCATTGCAGATCCCATTGCTGACTCCATTACTGATCCCAGCGCTGATCCCATTACTAACCCCATTACTAACCCCATTACTAACCCCATTACTAACCCCATTACTGACCCCATTACTGACCCCATTACTAACCCCATTACTGACCCCATTACTAACCCCATTACTGACCCCATTACTAACCCCATTACTGACCCCATTACTAACCCCATTACTGACCCCATTCCTGACCCCATTCCTGACCCCATTACTAACCCCATTACTGACCCCATTACTAACCCCATTACTGACCCCATTACTGACCCCATTACTGACCCCATTCCTGACCCCATTCCTGACCCCATTACTAACCCCATTACTGACCCCATTACTGACCCCATTACTAACCCCATTACTAACCCCATTACTGACCCCATTACGGACCCCATTACTGACCCCATTACTGACCCCATTACTGACCCCATTACTAACCCCATTACTAACCCCATTACTGACCCCATTACTGACCCCATTACTGACCCCATTACTGACCCCATTCCTGACCCCATTCCTGACCCCATTACTAACCCCATTACTGACCCCATTACTAACCCCATTCCTGACCCCATTACTGACCCCATTACTGACCCCATTCCTGACCCCATTCCTGACCCCATTACTGACCCCATTACTGACCCCATTACTGACCCCATTACTAACCCCATTACTGACCCCATTACTGACCCCATTACTGACCCCATTACTGACCCCATTACTAACCCCATTACTGACCCCATTACTGACCCCATTACTGACCCCATTACTGACCCCATTACTGACCCCATTACTGACCCCATTACTAACCCCATTACTGACCCCATTCCTAACCCCATTACTGACCCCATTACTAACCCCATTCCTGACCCCATTCCTAACCCCATTCCTGACCCCATTGCTCCCAGCCCCTCACGGCCAGCAGCGGGGCCCCGGGGCTCACCTCTTGCCCAGCGTGACCCCCGCCAGCTTGATGAGGTCCCGCATGCAGGGCGTGATGAGCACCGGGGGCTCGTCGCTGTCCCCGGCCTCGTCGTAGCTCTCCACTTGCTCCACCACGAACTGGGCATGGCGCAGGAGCGAGTCCTCTGTGAAGCGGTTGAAGTTGAGCCCCGCGGGGGGGACGGTGGTCTGTGAGAGTGGGGGGGGTTATAAAATACACCCCAAAAACGACCCCACACCGGCACCGCCAACCCAACGCGGCGCTCACCTCGATCTTGTTGAGCAAATCCTCGTAGGCGACGTCGCGGTTGTTCTGCAGGAACTCCACCACGATCTTGCTCATGTAGATCTTCTCCTGCATGAGGGCGAAGGTGGGAGCGTATTCCTCGCTGGGCTCCATCAGGATGTAATCCGCGAAGGCTGTGGGGCGAGCGATCCCGTGGCTGACGTGGATGCGGGGATGAACAAAACACTTCCCGCATCCCGGAACGCCCAAGGCGGGGAGCCGTGGGGCGCCGAGGGCTGCTTTTCCCTGTCCCCATCACCTCCATTGATGGAAGCAGGGGAGATGCCACCAAAAGGGTTCTTTGCATAAAGGGTGAAGGGGAAAAAGGTTTTGACACCACCCCCCCCACCCCAAAAAAGACCTTCCTCATCCCCATCCTGGCCCCAAAGCCCCATCGGAGACAGGTTTGGTGTGGTCCTACCCCCCCCCACCCCGCCACGTCCTCGCTGGTGATGGCAAAGCCCATGGAGCCCCATACGGCTCCTATGGGATACGTGGATGGGGATGGGAGCCCCAAGGCACCGATGCTGCCCCACCTGTGGTGAAGCCGATCAAGGCCTTCTCCCCCCCATCGAAGCCCGTGATCCACCAGGCGTTTATGGGTCCCAGCTTCTTGGCTCTCACCCCACCTGGAAGCAGGAGAACACGCGGTTCCCAATCCAATCCCTCCCACACCAAGGATGCAAGGGCCCATTCCCATTGCAGGGCCCATTCCCGTTGCAGGGCCCATTCCCATTGCAGGGTCCCATTCCCGTTGCAGGGCCCATTCCCATTCCAAGGGCCCATTCCCATTGCAGGGCCCATTCCCGTTGCAGGGCCCATTCCCATTGCAGGGTCCCATTCCCATTGCAGGGCCCATTCCCATTCCAAGGGCCCATTCCCATTCCAGGGCCCATTCCCGTTGCAAGGTCCCATCCCCGTTGCAAGGTCCCATCCCCATTGCAGGGTTCCACTCCCATTCCAGGTCCTATTCCCATTCCAGGGTCCCACTCCCATTGCAGGGTCCTACTCCCATTCCAGGCCCCACTCCCACTGCAGGTCCCACTCCCATTCCAGGTCCCATTCCCATTCCAGGTCCCATTCCCATTCCAGGGCCCATTCCCATTCCAGGTCCATTCCCATTCCAAGGTCCCGTTCTCATTCCAGGTCCCATTCCCATTCCAGGTCCATTTCCATTCCAGGTCCATTTCCATTCCAGGTCCCATTCCCATTCCAGGTCCATTCCCATTCCAGGTCCATTCCCATTCCAAGGTCCCATTCCCATTCCAAGGTCCCATTCCCATTCCAATCTCCCATTCCCATTCCAGAGCCCATTCCCATTCCAGGTCCCATTCCCATTCCAAGGTCCCATTCTCATTCCAGGTCCATTCCCATTCCAAGGTCCCACTCCCATTCCAAGGTCCCACTCCCATTCCAAGCTCCCATTCCCATTCCAAGCTCCCATTCCCATCCCAGAACCCATTCCAGGGCCCATTCTCATTCCAGGTCCATTCCCATTCCAAGGTCCCACTCCCATTCCAAGGTCCCATTCCCATCCCAAGCTCCCATTCCCATTCCAGAACCCATTCCAGGGCCCATTCTCATTCCAAGTCCCATTCTCATTCCAAATCCCATTCCCATTCCAGGTCCCACTTCCATTCCAGGTCCCATTCCCATCCCCATTCCCGATCCCATTCCCTCCCTCTCCCCGCCCCGCTCACCATCCAAGCAGGGGTTATCATCATAGATGGGCTTCACGGCCCCGCTGAAGTAGAGCTCGATGTTCCTCTCGATGAGGCCGGTGTCGAAGGGGCACAAGTGGCCTCTCTTGTCATAGACGCTGCCCAGGGGGGAAACCAACGCCTTGATCCCATGGGATCCGCGACCCCAAAGGGCTGGGATCCCCCCGTGCCCCACGGATCCCACCTGAAGGAGGTGACTTTGTGCTGCGGGAGGTCCTCGTAGCTCTCAAACCCGTCCTCGTTGGCGTCGAAGAGGGACAAGCGCTCGTCCGTCAGCATCTCCGGCTCCTCCAGCTGGAGCGGGGCGAGAGGAGGAGGAAGAGGAGGACGAGGAGGAAGTCAACGCATCCCGGCGCTGCCCACGCCCGCCCCCAGGAGCCTCCCATCCCTTACGGCATCGTCGGGATCCCCTTGGAAGAACTTGAGGTCGGGATCGTCCAGGTACTGCCGGCAGTCGAGGCACTTGGGGGGGGTGCTCTGCAAGAGGGTCGGGAAGAGGCCAAGGATGCGGCGCGATGCAGGGATGCAGGGATGCAGGGATGCAGGGATGCAGGGGAAGGGGCTCACTTTAGCGGGAGGTGGGGTCTTCACCAGGGCCAGGTCCTCCCTCGCTTCCAAGCTGGCAGTGGAAAAGGGGAACACAACGGGATGAGGAGCCGGAGCGGTGCCGATGGGTACCAATAGGTGTCAATGGGTACCAGTGGGTGCCAATGGGTACCAATGGATGTCAATGGGTACCAGTGGGTGCCAATGGGTACCAATGGATGTCAATGGGTGCCGATGGGTTCCAATGGGTGCCAATGGGTACCAATGGGTGTCAATGGGTACCAGTGGGTGCCAATGGGTACCAATAAATGTCAATGGGTGCCAATGGGTGTCAATGGGTGCCGATGGGTACCAATGGATGCCAATGGGTACCAATGGGTGCCAATGGGTACCAATGGATGCCAATGGGCTTCAATGGGTGCCAATCCAATGGGTGCCAATGGGCACCAATAGGTTCCAATGGGTACCAGTGGGTGTCAGTGGGTACCAATGGGTGTCAATGGGTACCAATGGATGCCAGTGGGTGCCAATGGGTACCAATGGGTTCCAATGGGTACCAGTGGGTGTCAATGGGTACCAATGGATGTCAATGGGTGCAAATGGGTACCAATGCGTTCCAATGGGTACCAGAGGGTGTCAATGGGTACCAATGGATGTCAATGGGTGCCAATGGGTGCCAAACAGTACCAACAGATGTCAATGGGTACCAATGGGTGTCAATGGGTACCAATGGATGCCAGTGGGTGCCAATGGGTACCAATGGGTTCCAATGGGTACCAGTGGGTGTCAATGGGTACCAATGGGTGCCAATGGATGTCAATGGGTGCAAATGGGTACCAATGCGTTCCAATGGGTACCAGAGGGTGTCAATGGGTACCAATGGATGTCAGTGGGTGCCAAAGGGTACCAATGGATGCCAGTGGGTGCCAATGGGTACCAATGGGTTCCAATGGGTACCAGTGAGTACCAATGGGTGCCAATGGGTTCCAATGGATACCAATGGATGTCAATGGGTGCCAATGGGTACCAATGGATGCCAATGGGTGCCAATGGGCACCAATGGATGCCAATGGGTACCGATGGGTTCCAATGCGTACCAATGGGTGCCAATAGGTACCAATGGGTGCCAGTGGGCACCAATGGATGCCAATGGGTACCAATGAGTGCCAATGGGTACCAATGGGTACCCAGGGACATCCCCATCCTCCTCACCCCTCTTTGGTCTCCATGCGCATCCTCTTCTCCTCCTGGTCCTGCAGAGAGAAGCAAAGGGGAGTGAAGGGGAGCCCGGAGGTGCTGAGCGGGGCCCAGCACCACCCGGCCTTCACCTTCTCCTCCTGCTCCTCTTCCTCCTTCTCCACGCTCATCGCTTCCCCGTTGACCTCCTCCGATTTCCGCTTGGTGGACCTGGAGGGAAGCAGGCGCCGGCAATGGGATGAGCCCCAGGCGCATCCCTACGGAGCTCGGGATCGACCCCATTGGGTCCCAGGGAGGAAGAAGAGGGTGAAGGCGCTGATGGAGGTGAAGGCCCCAACCCTGCTCCCGCACTCACCCCTTGGAGAACAGGCTCAGGAGGCTCAGCTGCCGCCCAGAGCTCCGGGTGACCCGGGAGCTGGCGGGAGACTCTGTTGGGAATACAGCACGGAATCACATCGGCAATGGGGGCCTCCTGCCCTTCCCTTCGCATCCCCCTCCCAGCATCCCATCACCATGAGGCTCCCAAACCCTTCCGTTGGCACCCTGCATCCTTGCGCGCATCCCTGCGCTCCCGCATCCCCGCGCTCCCGCATCCCTATGCGCATCCTTGACCTCCTGCATCCCTGCGCTCCCGCATCCCCGCGCTCCCGCATCCCTATGCGCATCCTTGACCTCCTGCATCCCTGTGTGCATCCCTGTGCTCCCACATCCCTGCCTGCATCCTTGACCTCCTGCATCCCTGCCCACGTCCTCGCACTTCTGCATCCGTGCCCGCATCCTTGACCTCCTGCATCCCTGCCCGTGTCCTCGCGCTCCCGCATCCCTGCCTGCATCCTTGACCTCCTGCATCCCTGCCTGCATCCTTGACCTCCCGCATCCCTGCCCTCATCCCAGTGCTCCTGCATCTGTGCCCGCATCCTCGCGCTCCTGCATACCCGCGCGCTCCTGCATCCCTGCCTGCATCCTTGAGCTCCCGCATCCCTGCGCGCATCCTCGTGCTCCTGCATCCCTGCCCGCATCCTCACACTCCTGCATCACTGCATGCATCCTTGTGCTACTGCATCCCTGCCCTCATCCCTGCGCTCCCGCATCCTTGAGCTCCCGCATCCCTGCGTGCATCCTCGTGCTACTGCATCTCTGCCTGCATCCTTGACCTCCCGCATCCCTTCCCGCATCCTCACACTCCTGCATCCCCGCGCGCATCCCCACGCTCCCGCATCCCTGCCCTCATCCCTGCGCTCCTGCCTCTCTTCCTGCATCCTCACATTCCCACATCCCTGCATGCATCCCCACGCTCCCACATCCCTGCCCTCATCCCTGTGCTCCTGCATCCCTTCCTGCATCCTCACACTCCCGCATCCCTGCGTGCATCCTCGTGCTACTGCATCCCTGCCCTCATCCCTGTGCTCCTGCATCCCTTCCCGCATCCTCGCGCTCCCTCATCCCTGCACTCCTGCATCCCTTCCCGCATCCTCGGGCTCCCGCGTCCCTGCCCTCATCCCTGCGCTCCTGCATCCCTTCCCGCATCCTCGCGCTCCCGCATCCCTGCCCTCATCCCTGTGCTCCTGCATCCCTTCCCGCATCCTCGCGCTCCTGCATCCCTGCCCTCATCCCTGCGCTCCTGCATCCCTTCCCGCATCCTCACGCTCCGGCATCACTGCATGCATCCCCATGCTCCCGCATCCCTGCCCTCATCCCTGTGCTCCTGCATCCCTTCCCGCATCCTCACGCTCCGGCATCACTGCATGCATCCCCATGCTCCCGCATCCCTGCCCTCATCCCTGCACTCCTGCATCCCTTCCCGCATCCTCGCGCTCCCGCATCCCTGCCCTCATCCTTGAGCTCCCGCATCCCCTCGCTCCCTCCTCGTCCCTCCGGGACAAGCCGGAAAACCCAACTCTTGCTCTCGCCGTTGGAGCGGCTCCTCCTGGGCTTGCGCGGCCGCGCCGGGGCCGCCGAGGAAGAGGAGGCGTTGACGGCGGTGGCGGCGGCGCCTTCCTCCAGCTCCATGGCGCTGTCGTCCTCGCCATCGCCGCCGGCTCGCTCCGAGTCCTCGTCGCTGCCGGAGCCGCCGATGCCGGCGCATCCGTTGGTGCCGTTCTCGGCCGCGAGCTCCTGGTGCAGCAGCGCCTTCACCTCGGCCAGGTACCGCTCCTGCAGGGGCACAGCCACGGCTGCAGCCGGCCGCCGGCGCTCCGCGGCCCCGCGGCGCCGCGCCACCCAACCCCACCTCGGAGAGCTCCTCGCGCCGCAGTTTGGCCTCCAGCTCGCTCAGCTCCCGCTGCGCCTCGGCCTGCAGGAAGCCATGGATGAGGCTCAGCTTCTCCCGGACGCTCTCCTGCGGGCACGGAGGGGACGGGATGGGGCCGGCGGCCGAAGCAAAGGGGGGGGGAGGCCCCAGCGCCGCTGGCTCCGAAGGCGGGCGCCGCTCACCCGGCTCACGGGGACCCATCCTGCCAGGAGCCCACGGTGGAGTCCGCACGCCGAGGACCAGCGCCGACGCCGGGTCCGGGAGCTGGGCCAGCAAGGGAGACACGGGGAGGGGGGGAGGCTCACCCGGCCACCCCCCCCCGGAGCCGCATCCCGCTGGAGCATCCCGAACCCGGACGCTGGTACCCGCCGCGCTCCGGCAGCGCTCACCTGCTCGCTCAGCGCATCCTCATCCCGCTCCAGGTCCTGCAGCCTGCCGGGGGACACAGCGGGGTTCGGCACACGCGGCGCCGCCGCGGCCCAACCGTGGAGCCGGGAATGGCGCCGGCAACGCGGGGACGAAGAGGGAATAACGGGGTCGGGGAGAGTTGGGAATGGGTGATGCTGCTTGGGACCCACCCCATACAGTGACACACGCCATGGGGGACAAGGCACATGTCGCTATGGGGGCACAGAGAGGAGGGCCCCATAGGGCCCCATGAGCCAAAGCAATGCCCCAAAGGGCCGCTTCCCTCCGGATCCCTCCCTTCGGCTCCTTTGGCTTCCTGCTCCCACACCAACGGGAAGGAAAAGGGGGGTCCCCACCACCCAAAAAGCAGGAAGGCGACATCCCCATCCCATTCCCATCCCGTCCCCATCCCATTCCCGTCCCATCCCCATCCCATTCCCATCCCATTCCCATCCCGTCCCCATCCCATTCCCATCCCACTCCCACCCCACGGCACCTGGGCTTGAGGACGGCCATGGAACGCCAAGGGGAGGTCGGGATGCGCCGCGCAGCCGCCGCACCGGGGAACGGCAGCCGGGGAGCGTGGGGCCCCCCCTTCCCTTCCCTTCCCTTCTTCCCTTCCCTTCCTTTCCCTTCCTTTCCCTTCCCTTCCCGCCGGCCGGGGGATGCCGGGAGCCGAGCGGAAGGGACAATGGCCGGGACCGCGGCGCAGGAAGCGCCAACCCCTTCCCTGTGCCGATGGGAGCCGGGGATCCCTCCGGAGCCGGGATGGGGACGGCGCAACCCCGATCCCAAGGGAACGCTTCCGCTTCCCGCAGCCGAGAAGGGATTCCTGCCCCACACCACCCCCCCCCACACACACACACCCACCCCATGGCAGCGCATGGGAAGTTGGGGTTCCCCTTTGGGGCCCCCCCCAACGCGCCCCGGATGCACGTGGGGACAAAGCCGGGGCCCCAGCGCCACGTGGGGCCTGGTCATAGGGCAGGGGGCTCCCCCCCCCCCCCCAGCCCCATATTGGGGGTCAGGGATGAGCCAGGGGGGAGGACCCAAGGTTGAGGTTGGGGGGTGATGGGGGGGTTAGGGCAGGGCTCTATGGGGGTACCAATACAATGCAATGGGGGTGTCAATGCAGTGCAATGGGATCAGTGAAGGGCTCTACATAGGGTACCAATGCAGTGCAATGGGGGGGTTCCATGCACTGCAATAGGGTCAGCGCAGGGCCCTATAGGGGGTACCAATGCTCTGCAATGGGG
>NW_026635591.1:0-1864 GCF_028554395.1 Pezoporus wallicus
CCCTCCGGGTCCCCGCAGCCACCGCAGCCCCCAGGCTGCCCACCTATGGGTCCACCACACCCCACATATGGGTCCTGAGCCCCCCCTCCATGGGACCCATAGGGGACAGGGGTGCCCAGCACCCACCTGTGCGCTCAGCACCCGCTGCAGCTCCTCCTGCCCGCAGCTGCACCAGGAGCGCGAACACCTTCTCCCTCCAGCACCCCAAGAGCAGGCGCAGACGGGGGGGGGCCACGGCCAACGGCACCCCTGGGGGGGGCAGCTGAGGGGCACAGGGGGGCACCCTATAGCACCCAAACCACCCCCCCATTGGAACCCTAGAGCACCCAAACCCTCCTCCAGGGAAACCCTATAGCACCCAAACCACACCCCTCATTGGCACCCTATAGCACCCAAACCCTCCTCCAGGGGCACCCTATAGCACCCAAACCACCCCCCTCATTGGCACCCTAGAGCACCCAAACCCTCCTCCATCCTCCAGGGCACCCTATAGCACCCACACCCCCCCACTCAGGGGCACCCAATAGCACCCAACCCTCCCCCCCCCCCCCCCCCCATTGGCACCCTATGGCACCCAACCCCCAAGAGGGGCACCCTCTGGCACTCTAACCTCCCCCGCAATGGGCACCCTATAACACCCCAAACTCCCCCAAGGGGCACCCTATAGCACCCCAAACTTCCCCAGGAGCACTCTATACACCCAAACCCCACCTCAAGGGCATCCTATGGCACCCAACTCCCCCCCCACCAGGGCCACCCTATAGCACCCCAAGCCCCCATGTGCCCCCCCAAGCCCCTACCTCACGGTTCAGCTCCTTCTCCTGCAGGGCCAGGATGTGACCCATGGCGCTGAGCCGGGCCTGGAGCAGGAACTGGGCCTGGCACTGGGGGGGGAATGGGGGACCTCATTGGGACCTCATTGGGACCTCATTGGGACCCCATTGGGACCCCATTGGGACCTCATTGGGACCCCATTAGGACCCCATTGGGACCTCACTGGGACCTCATTGGGACCCCGTTGGGACCCCATTGGGACCTCGTTGGGACCCCATTAGGACCCCATTGAGACCTCATTGGGACCTCATTGGGACCCCATTGGGACCCCATTGGGACCTCATTGGGACCTCATTGGGACCCCACTGGGACCTCATTGGGACCCCATTGGGACCCCATTGGGACTTCATTGGGACCTCATTGGGACCTCGTTGGGACCCCGTTGGGACCCCATTGGGACCTCATTGGGACCTCATTGGGACCCCACTGGGACCTCATTGGGACCCCATTGGGACCCCATTGGGACCCCATTAGGACCTCATTGGGACCCCATTGGGACCCCATTGGGACCCCATGAGGCCTGTGCTCACCTCCTGGGGCTGCCCTCCAATAGGCTCCCCCCTGGTCTTGGCTCCGCCTCCTTTCGGCCTCAAGCTCCGCCTCCAGGGCTTGGCTCCGCTTCCTTTCGGCCTCAAGCTCTGCCCCTAGGGCTTGGCTCCGCCTCCTTTCAGCTTCAAGCTCCGCCTCCAGAGCTTGGCTCCGCCTCCTTTCGGCCTCAAGCTCCCGCCTCCAGGGTCCTGCCAAAGGGGAGCCAGGCCCTGGGGGTAACTGGGAGCAATGGGGGGGTAACTGGGAGCAATGGGGGTAACTGGGAGCAATGGGGGGATCCTTACCTGGTGTTGGGCCCGGGGGGGCGGAGCATGAAGTGGGATGGGGGGATGAGACCTGGGGGGGGGGGAGGTGGAAGGAACCATGTCATGGGGGGGGTGTCTGTGGGGGGACCCCCACATTATGAGGGGGGAAGGGTCTCACCAGTCGCTGATGGCTGCTCGGCCATTGGTGGCACCTAAATCCCAGTAAGGACCAGTAA
>NW_026635592.1:0-1803 GCF_028554395.1 Pezoporus wallicus
CCTTGTTCAGTCCTGCCAGTGTCACATGCAGTTTTAAAAACTCACATCCATTCATCCACTTCTTTCAAGTTAATGGCCAGTAATCTGAAAATGATGTAAAAACAGTTAAGTTAGGTATTACTTAGAAAGCAACCCTGCCTTGTAGAGCACACACCTAAAGACATATGCCTACCTTGTACAATGCGGTGCCAGCAGGAGCCTGTTTACTGTATGACTTGCAACGTATCTCACAGTAAATGAACCCAAACATAGAAGCAGTGATGCTAAAATTTATGAGAGGTTATCTTCCCTTTTTCATTAGATGACAAAATAAATTGTTTTAATATTCTCTGAGTAAAACTTCAGACTTTCAGGAAAGTCTGAGGAAATGCCATCATTGATTTAATTTCTAGATAGTAATGTAGTAAAAATTTATTCTCCATTCTGGTTTGCCCTATTTTTTTTTCCCCCAAGATTAGAAACTATAGACTGTAAAAACTCAAGAATGTTTTCCAACTCCACGGGTTTCTGAAAGGGCAACAGGGCTGCGCTGCATTACAGGTAGGCAGCCACCACCGTACTGGATTCACACCAACCAGAATATGGAAAATTAATTATTGCAGAGACCCAAACCTTTGTGAAATAATGTTAACTGTTCAGTGATGAAAGACGCCCTTCAGAAGGAAACTCCCAGGCAGCCTTTGCTGCGTCCAAAGTTACAGAGAGAGCAGCATTACTACAAGGGATAGATACTGGTCAAAGAGCTCATGCTCGCTGTTTGGGTGCCCGCTTTTGAAACGGGTTAAAACCAGCTGGTGGGAAAGCTTCTGGATTTCAGAGGGATGCTGCTGGTGACAAGGAAGCTACCCGGGACCCGACTGTCCTTTTGTTGATGCCCTGCCTGTGTTTATCTTCTCGAGAACGGTTCACTCTGGCTTCTCCTCGAGAGAACCAAAACCGGCTGCGTAGGGACACAGCCTGCGAAAAGCACGAAGCAAGAACTTCACCATTCCCAAGGAGTTCCTAGCTGTCTGCCGTGCCCAGCGCCGACCTCCCCCGGGAGCCACACTCGGCGGGAGCGGCCTCCCACAGCCGCAGATGAGTGGCAGCGAGGCCGAGAGCCTTCATCCCCACTCTCCACCGCTGCAGTTCAGTTCAGTTCAGTTCAGTTCAGTTCGGTTCGCTACGGCCCGGCCCGTCCAGTCCCCTCCCAAAGGCACTGACCGGTCCCGTACACCCCCCCTGCCCCTTCCCGCCGGCCCAGGACGCTGTCAGTGGCACAGCGGGGAACAGGCGCCGCTCCCATCTGCGGCCCAGCAGGCCGGACCCGGAGCCGGAGCCGGAGCCGGAGCCAGACCCAGACCCAGACCCAGACCCAGACCCAGACCCAGACCCAGACCCAGACCCAGACCCAGACCCGGACCCGGAGCCCGGAGCCCGGAGCCGCAGGCACCACTCTCTCCGCCCCCGGTCAGGGTGTCGGGCGCAGACGTGTCGGCTGGGGCTGTGGAGCGGGAGCGCTGCCCCTGTCCCCTCGGAGCTGCGCCCGGCCCGGGGGCCGGCCCGGTGGCGCCATGTCCGGGACCAGCAGCCCGGAGCCGTGAAGAAGCTGCTGGAAAACATGCAGGGAGACCTGCGGGGCCTCAGTCTGGAGTGCCGGAAAAAATTCCCCCCCGTCAAGGAGGTGAGGGCCGGGCTGGGGGGAGCGGCGGCGGCGGCGGCGGCGGTGCTTTGGGGGGGCCTCACTCTCCGCGGAGCCCGGCCGGAGCGGAGGCTGCCAGCGTGCCCGAGCCCCCGCGCCCTCCGCCCGGCGCTGCTCGCGGG
>NW_026635593.1:0-18532 GCF_028554395.1 Pezoporus wallicus
GGGCAGCACTCTATGGGGCCATCACTCTACGGGGCCATCGCTCTATGGGGACATTGCTCTATGGGGACCGTGCTCTATGGGGACATTGCTGTATGGGGACATCACTCTATGGGGACACCTTTCTATGGGGACCATGCTCTATGGGGACCTCGCTCTATGGGGACATCACTCTATGGGGACACCTCTCTATGGGGACAATGCTCTATGGGGACTGTACTCTACGGGGACATCACTCTATGGGGGACACCTTGCTAAGGGGACTCCGCTCTATGGGGAAACCTTGCTATGGGGTCCATGCTCTGTGGGGACATCGCTCTATGGGGACATAACTCTATGGGGACACCTCTCTATGGGGACAATGCTCTATGGGGCCGTCACCATGGGGACAATGCTCTATGGGGACATGGCTCTATGGGGACATCGCTCTATGGGGACATCACTCTATGGGGACACCTCTATGGGGACATCGCTCTATGGGGACATCTCTCTATGGGGACACCTCTCTATGGGGACATAACTCTATGGGGACATCGCTCTATGGGGACACCTCTCTATGGGGACATCGCTCTATGGGGACATAACTCTATGGGGACACCTCTCTATGGGGACAATGCTCTATGGGGACATGGCTCTATGGGGACATCGCTCTATGGGGACACCTCTCTATGGGGACAGCACTCTATGGGGACATCGCTCTATGGGGACACTCTATGGGGACATCGCTCTATGGGGACATCGCTCTATGGGGACATAACTCTATGGGGACACCTCTCTATGGGGACAATGCTCTATGGGGACATGGCTCTATGGGGACATCCTCTATGGGGACACCGCTCTATGGGGACATGCTCTATGGGGACATCGCTCTATGGGGACATCGCTCTATGGGGCCTTCACAATGGGGACCCTCCTCTATGGGGACAGCTCTCTATGGGGACATCGCTCTATGGGGACACCTCTCTATGGGGACATCGCTCTATGGGGACATAACTCTATGGGGACATCGCTCTATGGGGACACCTCTCTATGGGGACATCGCTCTATGGGGACATAACTCTATGGGGACACCTCTCTATGGGGACTATGGGGCCATGGCTCTATGGGGACATCGCTCTATGGGGACAATGCTCTATGGGGACACCTCTCTATGGGGACAATGCTCTATGGGGCCATGGCTCTATGGGGACATCGCTCTATGGGGACAATGCTCTATGGGGACACCTCTCTATGGGGACATCGCTCTATGGGGACATAACTCTATGGGGACACCTCTCTATGGGGACATGGCTCTATGGGGACATCGCTCTATGGGGACACCTCTCTATGGGGACATCGCTCTATGGGGACACCTCTCTATGGGGACAATGCTCTATGGGGCCGTCACCATGGGGACAATGCTCTATGGGGACATGGCTCTATGGGGACATCGCTCTATGGGGACAGCACTCTATGGGGACATCGCTCTATGGGGACATCGCTCTATGGGGACACCTCTCTATGGGGACATCGCTCTATGGGGACAATGCTCTATGGGGACACCTCTCTATGGGGACAATGCTCTATGGGGCCATGGCTCTATGGGGTCCTCGTGGTGGTCCCTGCAGTCGATGGAGACGCAGGTGCAGGAGTGGTGCCAGGAGGTGGGGCAGCTGCAGGCGCAGGCTGCGGCGCTGCCGGCGGTGGCCGAGCGGCCGAGCGCGGTGGGCACCCGCATCGTGCGCCTCATCGAGCCCCTCAAGGAGCGCCGCCGCATCCTCCTGGCGTCCAAGGAGGTCCACCAGGTCAGCCACGAGCTGGAGGATGAGATGGTGAGTGCCGGGGGGGAGAGGGATGGGGTGGGATGGATGGGGATGGATGGGGATGGGATGGGGATGAGGATGGGATGGGGATGAGGATGGGGATGAGGATGGGGATGGGGATGGGGTGGGATGGGGATGGGGATGAGGATTGGGATTGGGATAAGGATGGGGATGGGGATGGGGATGAGGATGGGGATGGGATGGGGATGAGGATGGAGATGGGGATGGGGTGAGGATTAGGATGAAGATGAGGATGGAATGGGGATGGAGATGGGGATGAAGATGAAGATGAGGATGGGATAAGGATGGGGATGAGGATGGAGATGGGGATGAGGATGAGGATGGGATGAGGATGGGGATGAGGATGGGGATGAGGATGGGGATGAGGATGGAGATGGGGATGAAGATGAGGATGGGGATGGGATGAGGATGAGGATGGCGATGGGATGGGGATGGGATGAAACTGAGGATAAAGATGGGGATTGGATGGGGATGGGAGCAGGATGACACCATTGCCCCCCCCCCCGCAGCTGTGGGTGCAGGACCGCCTGCCCCTGGCCACGCTGAAGGACCACGGCACCAACCTGCAGACGGTGCAGCAGTTCATCAAGAAGAACCAGGTCAGCCCCATTGACACCCCCCCATTGACCCCCTCATTGACACCCACATTGAACCCCCATTGATCCCCCATTGACCCCCCATTGATCCCCCCATTGACTGCCCCATGGACTCCCCCATTGACTCCCCCATTGACCCCCCCATTGACCCCCCCATGGACCCCCCCATTGATTCTCCCATGGACCCCCACCCCCCATTGATCCCCATTGACCCCCCCATTGAGCCCCCCATTGACCCCCCATTGACCCCCATATACCCCCCATAGACCCCCCATTGACCTCCCCATTGACCCCCCCATTGATTCCCCCACAGACCCCCATTGACCACCCCATTGACCCCCCCCTTGATTCCCCCATACACCCCCCATCGACCCCCCATTGGCCCCCCCATAGACCCCCATTGACCCCCCCATTGACCTCCCCCATTGATTCCCCCATAGACCCCCATTGACCCCCCCCATTGATTCCCCCCTTGACCCCCCCATTGATTCCCCCATAGACCCCCCATTGACCTCCCCATTGACCCCCCCATTGATTCCCCCACAGACCCCCATTGACCACCCCATTGACCCCCCATTGATTCCCCCATAGACCCCCATTGACCCCCCCATAGACCCCCATTGACTCCCCCATTGATTCCCCCATTGACCCCCCATTGACCCCCCCATAGACCCCCATTGACCACCCCATTGACCCCCCCATAGACCCCCATTGACCCCCCCATTGATCCCCATGGACCCCTCCCCATTGACCCCAATGGACTCCCCCATTGACCCCCCCATTGACCCCCCCATGGACACCCCCCATTGATCCCCCCATTGACCCCCCCATAGACACCCCCATTGACCCCCCCATTGATCCCCCCACAGACGCTACGCCGGGAGATCCAGGTGCATCGTCCGCGCGTGGCCGAGGTTCTGGAGCGCGCCGGGGCCGTGGCCTCCATCCGCAGCCCCGAGGCCGAGGGCGTGCGGCGGCTGCAGGAGCGCCTGGGCTCGCTCTGGGGGGAGCTGCAGGAGCAGGCGGAGCGGCGGCAGCAGGCGCTGGACGCCACCTTCCAGCTGGAGCAGTACAAGTGCGACGTGGCCGAGGTGGAGGCCTGGCTCGGGGAGCAGGAGCTGCTGCTCATGAGCGACGACAAGGGCAAGGTGCCCGCGGTGTGCCCCAATGGGGGGGGGTGAAGATGGAGGGGTCGGGAGGATGGGATGGGGGGGGGGATGCTCGTGGACCTCATGGAGAGCCGAAGAGGATGGATGGGATGAGAGCTCATGGAGAGCCGGAGGATGGATGGGATGAGAGATGGGGAGCTCAGGAGGATGGGATGGGGTGGGGGATGCTCGTGGACCTCATGGAGAGCCGAAGAGGATGGATGGGATGAGGGATGCCTATGGGGAGCTCAGGAGGATGGATGGGATGAGGGATGTGCATGGACCATATGGAGAGCTCAGGAGGATGGGTGGGATGAGGGATGCCTATGGGGAGCTCAGGAGGATGGATGGGATGAGGGATGTGCATGGACCATATGGAGAGCTCAGGAGGATGGGTGGGATGAGGGATGCACGTGGGGAGCTCAGGAGGATGGATGGGATGAGGGATATGCATGGACCACGTGGAGAGTGCAGGAGGATGGGTGGGATGAGGGATGCCCATGGGGAGCTCAGGAGGATGGATGGGATGAGGGATGCACGTGGACCACGTGGAGAGTGCAGGAGGATGGATGGGATGAGGGATGCCCATGGGGAGCGCAGGAGGGTGGATGGGATGAGGGATGTGCATGGACCACATGGAGAGCTCAGAAGGATGGATGGGATGAGGGATGTGCATGGACCACATGGAGAGCTCAGGAGGATGGATGGGATGAGGGATGCACATGGGGAGCTCAGGAGGATGGATGGGATGAGGGATGCCCATGGACCACATGGAGAGCTCAGGAGGATGGATGGGATGAGGGATGCACATGGACCACGTGGAGAGCGCAGGAGGATGGATGGGATGAGGGATGTGCATGGACCATATGGAGAGCTCAGGAGGATGGATGGGATGAGGGATGCACGTGGACCACGTGGAGAGCGCAGGAGGATGGGTGGGATGAGGGATGCAGGTGGACCTCATGGATAGCTGAAGAGGATGGATGGGATGAGGGATGCACGTGGACCACATGGAGAGCGCAGGAGAATGGATGGGATGAGGGATGCAGGTGGAGAGCTCAGGAGGATGGATGGGAAGGGGTGGAGATGCACTCTGTGACTCTCATCCCACTGTATGGCTCCCATGCCACCCTATGGCTCTATGGCTCCCATCCCACTCTATGACTCCCATCCTACTCCATGACTCCCATGCCACCCTATGGCTCTATGACTCCCTTTCCTCTCTATGACTCCCATTCCACTCTATGTCTCCCACCCCACTCCATGGCTCCCATCCCACTCCATGACCCCCATCCCACTCAGCGATTCCCACCCCACCCTATGTCTCCCACCCCACCCTACGGCCCTACGCCTCCTATGGCCCACAGGAGCCCATCTGTACGTGCCCCTGTGCACCCATTGCCCCCCAGGACGAGCAGAGCACCCTCCAGCTCCTCAAGAAGCACCTCCTGACCGAGCAGACGGTGGAGAACTACGAGGAAACCATCGCCCAGCTCTCGCGCCAGTGCCGGGCGCTGCTGGAGCTCGGCCACCCCCAAAGGTGGGGCGAGCTCCGGGTCGCCCATCCCCACAGGGCCAAAGGGGGGCACCCATGGGTGCTGGGCGCTCACCGGGCGCTGTGTCCCTTGCCCAGCGAACAGGTCAGCAGGCGGCAGTCGCAGGTTGACCGGCTGTACGTGTCTCTGAAGGAGCTGGTGGAGGAGCGCAAGGCCAAGCTGGAGCAGCAGTACTGGCTCTACCAGCTCAACCGCGAGGTGGACGAGCTCGAGCACTGGATCGCCGAGAAGGAGGTGGTGGCCGGGTCGCCGGAGCTGGGGCAGGACTTCGAGCACGTCACCGTGAGATGGGGTCCGGGACGGGGGACGGGGGTCCCCGGTGTGGGGTGGGGGTGATGGGGGTGGTGCTGGACCAGAGCGGGGTCTTGGTGTGGGTGCTGCTCCAGGGAAGGGGTCCTGGGGTTGCTGGAGATGCAGAGCTGCATCCTGGTGGTGGCAGCGTCAGTGCATCGTCCTGGGCGTCATCACGGGCATCATCCCTGCTCCATGCTGGGTACCATCAATGCATCGTCCTGGGCATCATCCCTGCTCCATGCTGGGTACCATCAATGCTCCATGCTGGGTACCATCAATGCATTGTCCTGGGCATCATCCTGGGCATCATCCCTGCTCCATGCTGGGTACCATCAATGCTCCATGCTGGGTACCATCAGTGCATCGTCCTGGGCATCATCCCTGCTCCATGCTGGGTACCATCAATGCATCATCCTGGGCATCATCCCTGCTCCATGCTGGGTACCATCAATGCATCATCATCCCTGCTCCATGCTGGGTACCATCAATGCATCGTCCTGGGCATCATCCTGGGCATCATCCCTGCTCCATGCTGGGTACCATCAATGCTCCATGCTGGGTACCATCAATGCATCGTCCTGGGCATCATCCCTGCTCCATGCTGGGTACCATCAATGCATCATCCTGGGCATCATCCCTGCTCCATGCTGGGTACCATCAATGCTCCATGCTGGGTACCATCAATGCATTGTCCTGGGCATCATCCTGGGCATCATCCCTGCTCCATGCTGGGTACCATCAATGCTCCATGCTGGGTACCATCAATGCATCGTCCTGGGCATCATCCCTGCTCCATGCTGGGTACCATCAATGCATCGTCCTGGGCATCATCCCTGCTCCATGCTGGGTACCATCAATGCATCATCCTGGGCATCATCCCTGCTCCATGCTGGGTACCATCAATGCTCCATGCTGGGTACCATCAATGCATCGTCCTGGGCTTCATCACGGGCATCATCCCTGCTCCATGCTGGGTACCATCAATGCATCACCCCAGGCACCATCCCTGCTCCATCATGGGCACCATCCCAGCTCCACCCCGGGTACCACCAATGCATCATCCCGGGCACCATCCCAGCTCCATCCCAGGCACCATCCCAGCTCCACCCCGGGTACCACCAATGCATCATCCCGGGCACCATCCCAGCTCCATCCCGGCTTCCCCTCTCCACCCGTGTCCCTCCTCCCTCCCTCACCCCCTTCCCCTCCCCGGCTCCCGCAGCTGCTGCAGGAGAAGTTCCTGGAGTTCGCCAGCGAGACGGGCAGCGTGGGGCAGGAGCGCATCGCCGCGCTCAACCAGATGGTGGACGAGCTCATCGACTACGGCCACGCCGACGCCGCCACCATCGCCGAGTGGAAGGACGGCGTCAACGAGGCCTGGGCCGAGCTGCTGGAGCTGATGGAGACGCGGGCGCAGATGCTGGCGGCCTCGCACGAGCTCCACAAGTTCTTCAACGACTGCAAGGAGCTCCTGGCGCAGATCGAGGAGCGCCGGCGGCGGCTGCCGGAGCTGGCGGCGCGCGACGGCCGCGGCTCCGCCGGCGCCTTGCAGCGGGCGCTGGGCGCCTTCGAGCACGACGTGGAGGTGCTGGTGAGCCAGGTGCGGCGGCTGCAGGAGGCGGCGGCGCAGCTCCGCACCCTCTACGCCGGCGACAACGCCGAGGCCATCGCGGCGCGGGAGCAGGAGGTGCTGCGGGCATGGAAGGAGCTGCTGGCAGCCTGCGAGCGCTGCCGGCTCCACGTGGCCGGCGTCGCCGAGCGCATCCGCTTCGTGGGCGCCGCCAGGGACCTGCTGGCCTGGATGGACGGGGTCCTGCAGCAGATGGGAGCCGGGGACAAGCCCAGGTTGGGGGGGGAGAGGAGCATGGCCCACCCCAAGGACCCATGGCCCACCCCAAGGACCCATGGCCCACCCCAAGGACCCATTTCCCATCCCAAGGACCCATTTCCCACCCCAAGGACCCATTTCCCACCCCAAGGACCCATGGCCCACCCCATGGACCCATGGCCCACCCCAAGGACCATATCCCATCCCAACGACCATGTCCCATCCCAAGGACCCATTTCCCACCCCAAGGACCCATTTCCCACCCCAAGGACCCATTTCCCACCCCAAGGACCCATTTCCCAACCCAAGGACCCATTTCCCATCCCAAGGACCATGTCCCACCCCAGGGACCATATCCCATCCCAATGACCATATCCTATCCCAACGACCATGGCCCATCCCAAGGACCGTGTCCCATTCCAAGGACCCATTTCCCATCCCAAGGGCCATGTCCCATTCCAAGGACCCATGTCCCACCCCAAGGACCCATGCCCCACCCCAAGGACCATGTCCCATCCCAAGGACCATGTCCCATCCCAAGGACCCAGTTCCCATCCCAAGGACCCATTTCCCACCCCAAGGACCCATTTCCCACCCCAAGGACCCATTTCCCATCCCAAGGACCCATTTCCAATCCCAAGGACCCATTTCCCATCCCAAGGACCCAGTTCCCATCCCAAGGACCCATTTCCCACCCCAAGGACCCATTTCCCACCCCAAGGACCCATTTCCCACCCCAAGGACCCATTTCCCATCCCAAGGACCCATTTCCCATCCCAAGGACCCATTTCCAATCCCAAGGACCCATTTCCCACCCCAAGGACCCATTTCCCATCCCAAGGACCCATTTCCCATCCCAACGACCATGTCCCATTCCAAGGACCCGTGACCTGTGCTAACATCCCATGTCCTGTGCCAAGGTCCCATGTCCTGGCCCATCCATGGCATCAAGACCCTGTGTCCCATCCCATCCCAAGCTCAAGACCCATGTCCTACCTCATCCCAAGGCCCCATGTCCTGGCCCGCCCATGGCACCAAGGCCCCACATCCTGCCCCATCCCAAGGACACAGAGACCCTCACCGTGGCCTCTCCCCCCCTTTCAGGGACGTCTCCTCGGTGGAGCTGCTGATGAGCGACCACCAGAGCCTCAAGAACGAGATTGAGGCCCGAGCCAAGAGCATCTCCAGCTGCCTGGAGCTGGGCAAGAGCCTCATCCTCAGCAAGAGCCCAGCGGCCGATGAGGTGCAGCCATTGACGGGTCCTAACCCACTGGGGGGTCCCAGCTCATTGGGGGGATCCCAGCCCATTGAGGAGGTCCCAACCCATTTGGGAGGTCCCAACCCATTGAAGAGGTCCCAGCTTATTGGGGGGATCCCAGCCCATTGAGGAGGTCCCAACCCATTTGGGAGGTCCCAACCCATTGAGGAGGTCCCAACCCATTGGGGATCCCAACCCATTGAGGAGGTCCCAACCCATTGAGGAGGTCCCAACCCATTGGGGATCCCAACCCATTGAGGAGGTCCCAACCCATTGAGGAGGTCCCAACCCATTGAGGAGGTCCCAACCCATTGAGGATACCAATCCATTGAGGAGGTCCCAACCCATTGAGGAGGTCCCAACCCATTGAGGAGGTCCCAACCCATTGGGGATCCCAACTCATTGAGGAGGTCCCAACCCATTGAGGAGGTCCCAACCCATTGGGGATACCAATCCATTGAGGAGGTCCCAACCCACTGGGGTGTCCCAACCCATCGGAAATCCCAACTCATGGGGTGATCCCAACCCATTGGGGATCCCAACCCATTCTGGAGGGTTCCAACCCATTATGGGGATCCCCACCCATTGCAGTTGCCCCAACCCCTGCAGATCAAAGCCCACGTGGAAAAGCTGCTCACGAAGAAGAAGGAGATGTTGGAGACGTGGGACAAGCACTGGGAGTGGCTGCAGCAGAGTGAGTGCCCCACAGGGTGCTGGGGGTGATGGTGACTGCATGTGGTACCCGTGGTGACGGAGGTGATGGTGACTGCGTGTGGTACCCGTGGTGACGGAGGTGATGGTGACTGCGTGTGGTACCCGTGGTGATGGAGGTGATGGTGACTGCGTGTGGTACCCGTGGTGACGGAGGTGATGGTGACTGCGTGTGGTACCCGTGGTGACGGAGGTGATGGTGACTGCGTGTGGTACCCGTGGTGACGGAGGTGATGGTGACTGCGTGTGGTACCCGTGGTGACGGAGGTGATGGTGACTGCGTGTGGTACCCGTGGTGACGGAGGTGATGGTGACTGCGTGTGGTACCCGTGGTGACGGAGGTGATGGTGACTGCGTGTGGTACCCGTGGTGATGGAGGTGATGGTGACTGCGTGTGGTACCCGTGGTGATGGAGGTGATGGTGACTGCGTGTGGTACCTGTGGTGATGGAGGTGATGGTGACTGCGTGTGGTACCCGTGGTGATGGAGGTGATGGTGACTGCGTGTGGTACCCGTGGTGACGGAGGTGATGGTGACTGCGTGTGGTACCCATGGTGATGGAGGTGATGGTGACTGCGTGTGGTACCCGTGGTGATGGAGGTGATGGTGACTGCGTGTGGTACCTGTGGTGATGGAGGTGATGGTGACTGCGTGTGGTACCTGTGGTGATGGAGGTGATGGTGACTGCGTGTGGTACCTGTGGTGATGGAGGTGATGGTGACCGTATGCGGTACTGATGGTGCTGGAGGTGATGGTGACCGCATGCGGTGCAGTAGGTGACCGTATGCGGTACTGATGGTGCTGGAGGTGCTGGTGACCGCGTGCGGTGCAGTAGGTGACCGTATGCGGTACCTGCAGTGCTGGAGGTGCACCAGTTCGCCCAGGAGGCCGTGGTGGCCGACGCGTGGTTGACGGCGCAGGAGCCGCTGCTCCGGAGTCAGGAGCTGGGCAGCAGCGTGGACGAGGTGGAGCAGCTCATCCGGCGCCACGAGGCTTTCCGCAAGGCGGCCGCGGCTTGGGAGGAGAAGTTCAGCTCCTTGAGGAGGCTCACGACGGTGAGGGCAGTGCAGGGCAGCCCCGGGCCTCATCCCATCCCCATCCCATCCAGCCCCATCCATACCCATCCCATCCCCACCCCATCCCATCCCCATCCCATCCCCATCCCCATCCCATCCCCATCCCATCCCCATCCCCATCCCATCCCCATCCCCATCCCCATCCATCCCCACCCCATCCCCATCCCATCCACATCCACATCCATCCCCATCCCCATCCCAATCCCATCCCCATCCAACCCCATCCACGTCCATCCCCATCCCCATCCCATCCATCCCCATCCCATCCATCCCCATCCATCCCCATCCCCATCCCCATCCCCATCCCCATCCCCATCCCATCCCCATCCCCATCCTCATCCCCACCCTATCCCCATCCCATCCCATCCCATCCCCATCCCCACCTCCATCTCCATCCCCATCCATCCCCATCTCCATCCCCATCCCACCCCATCCCCATCCCCACCCCACCCCATCCCCATCCCATCCCCATCCCATCCCCATCCCATCCCCATCCCCACCCCATCCCCACCCCATGGATCCGCAGCGGTCCCCCTCCATCCCCATCCCATCCCCATCCCATCCCCATCCCCATCCCATCCCATCCCATCCCCATCCCATCCCCATCCCCATCCCCATCCCCATCCCCATCCCCATCCCCATCCCATCCATCCCCATCCCATCCATCCCCATCCATCCCCATCCCCATCCCCATCCCATCCCCATCCCATCCCCATCCCCACCCCATCCCAATCCCATCCCATCCCCATCCCATCCCCATCCATCCCCATCTCCATCCCCATCCCATCCCATCCCCATCCCATCCCCATCCCATCCCCATCCCCATCCCCATCTCCATCCCCATCCCATCCCATCCCCATCCCCACCCCATCCCCACCCCATCCCATCCCCATCCTATCCCCATCCCCATCCCATCCCCATCCCATCCCCATCCCCACCCCATCCCCATCCCCATCCCATCCCCACCCCATCCCCATCCCATCCCCATCCCATCCCCACCTCCCTCACCCATTCCCCCCTCCCCACAGCTCGAGAAGCTCCGCGCTGAGCAGACCAAGCAGCCCCCGACCCCTCTCCTGAGCCGCAAGTTCCCGGGGACCCCCTCGGGGGCCCCAACGGCGCCAGAACCGGGACCAGAACCGGGACCAGAACCGGGACCAGAACCGGGACCAGAACCGGGACCGGGACCAGGACCGGGATCGGGATCGGGACCGGGATCGGGATCGGGATCGGGACCGGGACCGGGACCGGAGCCGCGCGTGGGGCTCGTGCGCCAGGAGCTGCGCCCCGAGCGGCTGCAGCCGCAGCGCGACCGCGTCCAGGCCCCCCCGGGGGCCTCGGAGCCGCCTCCCACCGGGGACCCCCCCCCAGCGGAGCCCGAGGCGGCGGCCGAGCCCCGGCCGGGGCTGCTGGAGCGGAGACGGGAGCGGAGGGAGCGGCGCTTGGAGCGGCAGGAATCGAGCGAGCCCGAGGCGCGCCCCGACGGGAAAGGGTGAGGGACGGGAGCGGGAGCGGGAGCGGGATGGGGATGGGGAGGGAGCGGGATGGGGATGGGGAGGGAGCGGGATGGGGATGGGGAGGGACGGGAGGGAGCGGGACCGGGATGGGGATGGGGAGGGAGCGGGATGGGGATGGGGATGGGGAGGGAGCGGGATGGGGATGGGGAGGGAGCGGGGTGGGGATGGGGAGGGAGCGGGACCAGGATGGGGATGGGGAGGGAGCGGGTCCGGGATGGGAATGGGGAGGGACCAGAGCTGGAGCGGTGCCCCCCGCATCACCCCGGCTCCCCCGCAGCAAAGCGACCCTGGCTGACATCGTGGAGCAGCTGCAGGAGAAGGAGGCGGGAGGCCCCGTGCCGGCTTCGGTGAGGAGAGAGGGACCCCCCCCCGGTGTCCCCTTGGGAGTCCCCTTTGGGGTCCCCTTCAGTTCTGCACGGCATCCCCTTGGCATCACATTGATGTCCCCTTGGCATCACTTTGGGGTCACCTTTGGGGTCCCTTTGGTTTCTCCTTGATGTCCCTTTGGTGTCCCCTCCACTTCTGCATGGCATCCCCTTGGCATCACATTGATGTCCCCTTGGTATCCCCTTGGCATGCATTGATGTCCCCTTGGCATCACATTGATGTCCCCTTGGTATCCCCTTGGCATCCATTGGTATCCACTGGGTATCCCCTTGGCATCACATGGATGTCCCCTTGGTATCCCCTTGGCATCCGTTGGTATCCCCTTGGTATGCATTGATGTCCCCTTGGCATCACATTGATATCACCTTGCTATCCCCTTGGCATCCATTGATGTCCCCTTGGCATCCCCTTGACATCCATTGGCATCCCCTTGACATCCATTGGCATCCTCTTGGCATCCATTGGCATCCCCTTGACATCCATTGGCATCCCCTTGACATCCATTGCCATCCATTGGTGTCTCTTTGGTGTCCTCTTGACATCCATTGGCATCCCCTTGACATCCATTGCCATCCATTGGTGTCTCTTTGGTGTCCCCTTGACATCCATTGGCATCCCCTTGACATCCATTGCCATCCATTGGTGTCTCTTTGGTGTCCCCTTGACATCCATTGGCATCCCCTTGACATCCATTGCCATCCATTGGTGTCTCTTTGGTGTCCCCTTGACATCCATTGGCATCCCCTTGACATCCATTGCCATCCATTGGTGTCTCTTTGGTGTCCCCTCCCTGTCCCCCCCACCAACTCCTCCACCCCCCCCATATCTGCAGCCTCGGGACCGGGACCCCCCTCGCCTTCCCCCCGGCGCCGAGGCGCTGCCGGAGCGACCCCCACGTCCGGACCGGCCCCGCGCCCGCGACCGACCCCGACCGCGCCGGCGGCCCCGGCCCAAGGACCCGGCGCAAGGCCCGGGGGAGCCGCGGCGCTCGCGCTCGGCCCCGGCCCAGGGCAGCAGCGCCCCGGCCCCACCGCCCCCCCCCAGCCACACCGTCACCCACGAGGGCTTCCTCCTGCGCAAGCACGAGCAGGACGGGGCCAAGAAGGCCTCCAACAGGTTGGTGGGGGGCCAAGGGGGTACCAGGGGATGGGGGCATCCGTGGGGCCAGGGGCAACAGGGGATGGGGGTATCCATGGGGAGGGGGCAACTGGGGATCCATCAATGGAGAGGGTTCATCAAGGGTTGGGATCCATCAATGGAGAGGGTTCATCAAGCATTGGGACCCATCAATGGAGAGGCCTCATCAAGGGTTGGGATCCATCAATGGAGAGGGTTCATCAAGCATTGGGATCCATCAATGGAGAGGGTTCATCAAGCATTGGGATCCATCAATGGAGAGGGTTCATCAAGGGTTGGGGTCCAGCAATGGAGAGGGTTCATCAAGCATTGGGATCCATCAATGGAGAGGGTTCATCAAGCATTGGGATCCATCAATGGAGAGGGTTCATCAAGGGTTGGGGTCCAGCAATGGAGAGGGTTCATCAAGGGTTGGGATCCATCAATGGAGAGGGTTCATCAAGCATTGGGACCCATCAATGGAGAGGCCTCATCAAGGGTTGGGATCCATCAATGGAGAGGGTTCATCAAGGGTTGGGGTCCAGCAATGGAGAGGGTTCATCAAGAGACCCATCAATGGAGGGGGTTCATCAAGAAATCCAACAATGGAGAGGGTTCATCCAGAGACCCATCAATGGAGAGGGTTCATCAAGAAATCCAACAATGGAGAGGGTTCATCAAGAGACCCATCAGAGACCCATCAATGGAGAGGGTTCATCAAGCATTGGGACCCATCAATGGAGAGGGTTCATCAAGCGTTGGGACCCATCAATGGAGAGGGGTCACCAATGGTTGGGATCCATCAACGGAGAAGGGTCATCAAGAGACCCATCAATGGAGAGGGTTCATCAAGAGACCCATCAATGGAGGGGGTTCATCCAGAGACCCATCAATGGGAAGGGTTCACAAGGGTTGGGACCCATCAATGGAGAGGGGTCACCAATGGTTGGGATCCATCAACGGAGAAGGGTCATCAAGAGACCCATCAATGGGACCCATCAATGGAGGGGGTTCATCCAGGACCCATCAATGGGAATCAAGGGTTGGGACCCATCAATGGAGAGGGGTCACCAATGGTTGGGATCCATCAACGGAGAAGGGTCATCAAGAGACCCATCAATGGAGAGGGTTCATCAAGAAACCCATCAATGGGAAGGGTTCACAAGGGTTGGGACCCATCAATGGAGCAGGGTCACCAATGGTTGGGTCCCATCAACAGAGCGGGTCCCCCATGAGACCCCCCAGTGCCTGCCCTTGACCTCCCTGACCCACACCACCCAATTCCCCCCCCATTATTGACCCCCCCCCAGGTCCTGGGTGAACCTTTACTGCGTGCTGAGCAAGGGGGACCTGGGCTTCTACAAGGACGCCAAGGGCCCGGCCTCGGGCAGCACCCACGGCGGGGAGCCCCTGCTCAGCCTCCACCGCGCCACCAGCGAGGTGGCCACCGACTACAAGAAGAAGAAGAACGTCTTCAAGCTCCGGTGAGCTGCGGTGCTCCTATGGGGCACGGGGAGCGGGGAGGCTATGGGGCAGGAGGGCTGGGGACTATGGGGTAGGAGGAGGGGGGATATGGGGCTATGGGGCAGGAGAGGTGGAGACTATGGGGTAGGAGGAGGGGGATATGGGGCTATGGGGCAGGAGAGGTGGAGACTATGGGGTAGGAAGAGGGGGGATATGGGGCTATGGGGCAGGAGGAGTGGGGACTATGGGGTAGGAGGAGGGGGATATGGGGCTATGGGGCAGGAGGGCTGGGGACTATGGGGTAGGAGGAGGGGGATATGGGGCTATGGGGCAGGAGGGCTGGGGACTATGGGGTAGGAGGAGGGGGATATGGGGCTATGGGGCAGGAGGGCTGGGGGGCAACGGGGTGAGGGGCCAATGGGGCAGGAGGGGGGAGCTATGGGGCGGTGCTGAAGCGGGGCCTTCTCATGTAGGACCAGCGATGGGAGCGAGTTCCTGCTGCAAGCCAAGGATGAGGTGGGTGCCTATGGGGGGGTTGGGGTTCTGATGGGGGGGGGTCTCTGGTGCTGGTTTGGGGTCTCCAATGCCCTTTTTGGTGCCTCTGACGGTGTTTTGGGGTCTCTGATGGTGCTTTTGGTGTTTCTGGTGCTGTTTTGGTGTCTCTGACACCGGTTTTGGGGTCTCCGATGGTGCTTTTGGTGTTTCTGGCGCTGTTTTGGTGTCTCTGACACCGGTTTTGGGGTCTCTGATGGTGCTTTTGGTGTGCTGTTTTGGTGTCTCTGACACCGGTTTTGGGGTCTCGATGGTGGTTTTGGTGTTTCTGGTGCTGTTTTGGTGTCTCTGACACCGGTTTTGGGGTCTCTGATGGTGCTTTTGGTGTTTCTGGTGCTGTTTTGGTGTCTCTGACACCGGTTTTGGGGTCTCCGATGGTGCTTTTGGTGTTTCTGGTGCTGTTTTGGTGTCTCTGACACCGGTTTTGGGGTCTCCGATGGTGCTTTTGGTGTTTCTGGTGCTGTTTTGGTGTCTCTGACACCGGTTTTGGGGTCTCCGATGGTGGTTTTGGTGTTTCTGGTGCTGTTTTGGTGTCTCTGACACCGGTTTTGGGGTCTCCGATGGTGCTTTTGGTGTTTCTGGTGCTGTTGTGGTGTCTCTGACACCGGTTTTGGGGTCTCCGATGGTGCTTTTGGTGTTTCTGGTGCTGTTTTGGTGTCTCTGACACCGGTTTTGGGGTCTCCGATGGTGGTTTGGGGTCTCTTCCATCATTTTTGGTCTCTCTGATGCCATTTTGGGGTCTCTTTCACACTTTTGGGGGTCTCTGTCACCATTTCTGGGGTCTCTGAAGCTGCTTTTGTGTCCCTGAGACCGTTTTTGGTGTCCCTGACCCCGTTTTTGGTGTCCCTGACCCCGGTTTTGGTGTTCCTGACCCCGGTTTTGGTGTTCCTGACCCCGGTTTTGGTGTTCCTGACCCCGTTTTTGGTGTCCCTGACCCCGGTTTTGGTGTCTCTGACACCGTTTTTGGTGTCTCTGACCCCGTTTTTGGTGTCTCTGACACCGTTTTTGGTGTCCCTGACCCCAGTTTTGGTGTCTCTGACCCCGGATTTTTGTCTCTGATCCCATTTTCATGCCTCTTTCACTGTTTTTGTGCCTCTTTCACCATTTTTGGTATCTCTGACCCCATTTTTGTGCCTCTTTCATCGTTTTTGGTGTCCCTGACCCCTGTTGTGTGTCTCTGACCCCATTTTTGTGCCTCTTTCACCCTTTTTCTCCCTCTTTCACCATTTTTCTCTTTCTTTCACCATTTTTTGTGTCTCTGACCCCATTTTTGTGCCTCTGACCCCATTTTTGTGCCTCTTTCACCAATTTTTGTGTCTCTGGCCCCATTTTTGTGCCTCTTTCACCATTTTTTGTGCCTCTGGCCCCATTTTTGTGCCTCTTTCACCATTTTTGGTGTCTCTGACCCCATTTTTGTGCCTCTTTCACCATTTTTGGTGTCTCTGACCCCATTTTTGTATCCCTTTCCCTGTTTCCCTCTCCCTTTCCTCATCCCCATTCCCATCCCCATCCGCTTTCCCTTCCCCTCTCCCGTTCCCGTCCCCATCCCCCTTCCTGTTCCCTTTCCTGTTCCCTCCCCGTTTCCCTGTTCCCTCCCCGTTTCCCCATCCCCGTCCCCTTTCCCTGTTCCCGTTCCCGCCCCCATCCCCATTTCCCCTTTCTCATTCCCGTTTCCCCTTTCCCTTTTCCCCATCCCCGTCCCCGTTCCCATCCCCATCCCTGTTCCCGTTCCCATCCCCGTTCCCGTTTCCCCGTTCACCTTTCCCCTTTCCCCACCCCCGTCCCCGTTCCTATCCCCGTTCCCGTTTCCCCGTTCCCGTTTCCCCTTTCCCCATCCCCGTCCCCATTCCCCGTTCCCGTTTCCCATCCCCGTTCCCCTTTCCCATTCCTGTTTCCCCTTTCCCTTTTCCCCATCCCCGTCCCCGTTCCCATCCCCATCCCTGTTCCCGTTCCCATCCCCGTTCCCGTTTCCCCGTTCCCGTTTCCCCTTTCCCCATCCCCGTCCCCGTCCCCATCCCCATTCCCCTTTCCCGTTTCCCCTTTCCCATCCCCGTTCCCGTTTCCCCTTTCCCCCTTTCCCATTCCCGTTTCCCCGTTCCCGTTTCCCATTCCCGTTCCCATCCCCTTTCCCCCTTTCCCATTCCCGTTTCCCCGTTCCCGTTTCCCATTCCCGTTCCCATCCCCTTTCCCCCTTTCCCATTCCCGTTCCCATCCCCGTTCCCGTTTCCCCTTTCCCCCTTTCCCATTCCCGTTTCCCCGTTCCCGTTTCCCGTTCCCGTTTCCCGTCCCCGCTCTCTCCCGCAGGAGGAGATGCGGGCCTGGCTGCGCGCCCTGGCCGCCAGTACCCAGGAGCACCAGGAGGTGGCGCGCTGGCACCAGGCGCTCACCACCTCCTCCACCGACGAGGGCGCCCCCCGGCGGGAGGGCGAGCGGCGCCCCAGCGCCTCCGGGCGGCGGAAGTGACCCCCCCATGGGGACACCCCATAGGGACACCCCATAGGGACACCCCCATGGGGACACCCCATAGGGACACCCCATAGGGACACCCCATAGGGACACCCCCATGGGGACACCCCCTATAGGGACACCCCATAGGGACACCCCCATGGGGACACCCCCATAGGGACACCCCATAGGGACACCCCATAGGGACACCCCTATAGGGACACCCCCCCCATATGGACATCCCAATAGGGACACGTCTATAGGGACACCCCCCCCATAGGGACACCCCTATAGGGACACCCCATAACCCCCTATAGGGACACCCCATAACCCCCTATAGGGACACCCCATAGGGACACCTCCATAGGGACCCCCCATGGGGACACCCCCATAGGGACACCTCCATAGGGACCCCCCCATGGGGACACCCCCCATAAGAACACCCCCATTGGGACACCCCATAGGGACACCCCATAGGGAACCCCCATAGGGACCCCCCCTCATAGGGACCTCCCCATAGGGAACCCCTCATAGGGAACCCCCATAGGGACCCCCCCATGGGGACACCCCATAAGGACACCCCATAGGGAACCCCTCATAGGGACCCCCAAATAGGGTCTGGGGGGGGGGTTGGGGATCCCCCCTTTGTGACCCATGGGGTTGGGGGGGTTGGAAATGGGGTGCCCCCCCCCTCAATTCCTCATCACCCTCCCCCCCCCGTATCCCCGGGCCCCCTTTTCCCATGCACAAGCCATAGGGGGGGG
>NW_026635594.1:0-1796 GCF_028554395.1 Pezoporus wallicus
GCTTCAGGAACAGCACAGGGACAGAATGGAACAGAGCCCCTGTGCCACAGTAAAACTGCATCAGCGTTTACCTCCAGCAAAAGACACATTTGTTGGCGCAGGCCAGGCTCGGTGTGGCCTCCATGCAGCGATGGCTCTCAATTCCATAAAATGTGTGCTTGTAGCAGCCTCCTCGGCCTCGGAGCATCGACTAACAGCAGAGAAAGACACAAACAAATTCCAAGAACATTAAGATGAGTGCAGAGCTTTAAATCTGCTCCCCAGGCACATCTGCAGTTTTCAGTCACTAAAAACCTGGGTGTCCAAAGTCACCTGGGACACACAGTGCAAGCAAGAGCACATCGCAGAGCAGCTCAGAATGATGACAGATGCACCCTGGGGGAAGAAGTCCACAACACACAGATCATGGAATCACAGACTGCTTTGGGTTGAAAGGGACCTTAAAGCTCATCCAGTTCCAAGCCCCTGCCACAATGTGACAATGGTACCTTTCAATCTACCTTCCTCCACCTGAGGAGTCCTGCTGATGCAAAGGGAAGTCTTCACTGAGCAGTGGGGAAAGAACACGCAGGTGACCCCTGACAGATGCACAGCCTTGCTATGCAGTTGGAAAATTAAACAAGATGGGAAATGCTGGTTATTCCACCCATTCCTCAAACAACAGAGACTTCAGGAGATTCACAAATTCTAGGAGACCAAGGTCAGGTTGGACAGGGCTTGGAGCAACCTGCTCTAGTGGAAGGTGTCCCTGCCCATAGCGGCGAGTTGCAGCTGGATGAGCCTTAAGGTCCCTTCCAACCCAAACCACTCTATGATTCTATGATATTCTGGATTTCATAAAACAGGCAAATCAACACTCTCCCTAAAATTTGCAGCTTTTAGGCTGTTTCCCAGCATATGACAGAACACAATCTTTTTAATCTGAGCTACACCACTGTGAAACTCAAAACTAACGTTTCCAGCCCCGCTCCTGCTTTCACCCGATACAAACCTCAAACAAACCTCCTGAAGATACTCACATATTGGTGTGAATCTGAGTCAAAGCCACTGCCTGTAACCAATGTCAGTGTCTAGAGCACTTTACATTCAATTCCTGCTTTAGCTCCTCACGCCCTGGGGATGCAGCCCAGCACACAGGAGGGTTCTGGGCTCAAGCGCACGCTGAAGCCAGGTCATGGGGAGCTTCTCGTCACCAAAATACCCAAGTCCTTCTCCTCAGGGCTGCTCCATCCCATCCCCACTAGGCTGTGGTCACAGTCCCACAACAACAGGTTCAAATGCCCTTGTGTGCCCATTCCAGGGGAATGACAGACTCCAGCATCTTTGTTTCAGGGACCTCACAGTGGTGATGAAACCTTCCCACTTCTGTGTGGCGTTCTGCTCCTGCTGTGTACCTCACGAGGCAGGAGTTACTTTAGCAGACAGCAGAATAACAGGAAAAAACAACAGAAAATTACATCCCCAGCTCTTGGCCACAGCCACATGCTCACACTTCGCAGCAGGATTTTAATAGCTTGAAATGTAAAACTACAGCTTGGAAGATTAAATTTGGTTTCATTAATGTAATATTGCTTTTTTAAACAATATTTCATTTGGAAATCGTACTACCTGACTAAGTATCTAGCTTTTTAATTTCAATTTAGAAAATGAGAGAAGGAAAGAGAGCATTTACCTTTGTCCATCGGCAGAGCTTCACCCCAGAATGGCTCCCAATCAGCTTGTAACCTGGAAACCAACAAAACAATAATCAAACTATTGACTGGAACCTGCAATAACTCAAACACAAAACATGCCAA
>NW_026635596.1:0-1844 GCF_028554395.1 Pezoporus wallicus
CCTATGGACCCCTATAGAACCCTATGGGGCAGGGACAGGTTCACACCCACTGCTGGCTCCATGGCTTTATATGGGGGCAATGGCGGTAATGGGGCAATGGGAGCAATTTGGGGTAACGGGGGCAATGGGGGTAAAAGGGGGGTCTCAGGGTCTCGAGCTCTGCCCCCTGCATCCTGGTACTGGAGCTGCTGCTGCTTCCCCCTCCAAGGGACTCGTAAAGAGACCCCCCCTCCATGGTCAGACCCTGCAGGGACCCATAGAGACCCCATAGAGAGACCCATAGAAACCATATAGACCTACAGCCCACAGAGACTCATAGAGACCATAGAGATCCACAGCCCACAGAGACCCAAAGTGAACCATAGAGACCCCATAGAGACCCCCATAGAGACCCATAGAGACCCATAGAGATCCATAGACACTGCACAGAGCCCGAAAGCAACCCAAAGTGAACCATAGAGACCCCATAGAGACTTCATAGAGACCCCATAGAGACTCCATAGAGACCCCATAGAGACTCCATAGAGCCCCCATAGAGACCCCATAGAGACCCATAGAGACCCATAAACTACAGGCACTACAACCCTGATCATGCAACGCGGCACCCATAGAGCCCCTTTACGGTGGCGCCCAGCCGGGACTACAACTCCCATCATGCAGCGCGGCACCCATTGAGCCCCGTTATGGCGGCGCCCAGTTATGACTACAACTCCCATCATACCCCGCGGCTCCCATAGAACACCATTATACAGACGCCAGGCGGTACTACGACTCCCATCATGCCGCGCGGCACGCAGAGAGCCCTGTCATGGCGTCGCCCAGCCTGGACTACAACTCCCATGATGCAGTGCGACACCCCTACAGCACCATTAAGGCGCCGCCCGGCTTGGACTACAACTCCCGTCGTGCCGCGCGGCGCTCCCAGCGCGCCAATTTCGCCCATCATGGCGGAGCTGGAGCTCCCCTCCGATCCCGACCTGCGCAGGTTGGAGCCCGCGGGACCCCCCAGTGGGGGCTTTTGGGGTCCTGGGGGGGTTGGGGTGCTCCTGACCCCCTCTCTTTGTCTCCCCCCACCTCCAGGCTGTGCACGGGGCCCTGTGCCCCCATCCGGGAGTACATCATGGGCCACGTGCGGCACCCGCGGTGAGGGGGGCACCCCAACATCTGGGGGGAGGAACTGCAACATCTGGAGGGACCCCAAACCTCGGATCGGTCCCTAAAATACATGGCGGGGGGGGGGGGGGGGGGGGGGTGTTCCTATAGGAATGTGAAGAAGATCAAAGGGACCCCCTCTGCACTCCAAAACCATCTCCCCTGCACCTCAAAACAGCTCCCTGCATCCCAAAACGCCCCCCCGCACCCCAAAACCATGCCCCCTGCAGACCAAAACACAACCCCTGCACCCTAAAATCACCCCCATGCATCCCAGAAGCCCCATGGCACCCCAAAACCGCCCCCCTGCACCCCAAAACACACCTCTGCACCCCAAAACAACCCCCTGCACCCCAAAAGCACCCACTGTGCACCCCAAAACAACCCCTCTGCACCCCAAAACCACCCTATGGATTCCCCCATGCACTCAAAACCCTCTCAAGGACCCCCCCGAATACATCCTGCAGCCCGGTTTCCCCCCCTGCACCCCAAAACTGCCCCTGGGCCCTCCCCCATGATCTTTGTGCCCCCCCCCACCCTTGAGCCCCCCCTCCATGGTCCCTGCAGGCCACGGGGCTCTCATTTGGGGTCCCCAAAATGGGGCAGCCCCATGGACTCCCCAGAAACTGCCCTGGGGCCACTGCGGTGGCTGCTGCTGGTGGGGAAGCCGCGGCTGGTGGGTGCCAACGGGG
>NW_026635597.1:0-18588 GCF_028554395.1 Pezoporus wallicus
ATAGATGAAAGAAGGGAGGCACAATGAACCCTTTTACTGTAAAAGCCAAGTGCTGATGTTCAGGTTATATACAGTTGCACAAGCAGTTGACAGAATATTATACTAATTCCTTATAGCTAATAAACAATCTGATTATTAGAGGGGCTGGCTTTAGCAGAACCTGTAGAAAATAAATGCTTTTATGAATCAGTTTCAGTGAATAGCACAGGGCTTTACAGTAGATATTATTAGTTCACTGGAGAAGACCCATATATATATATATATATATGGAGACTTTTAGAAGTCAATTTAAAGTTAAGATGAAGATATCATCTATAAGAAGGTATAAGGATGACACTGATATTCCCTTGAGTTGGAAGGCATGTTCAAATATGAAGGAACAAAACAGTGTATGTGAATGTTATGTTTGTTTGAGATTAAATAGATGATCACTAAAATAGCACAAGCATTGATTAAAACAAAGTTCTTTTCAAGTGACTTGAAGGGGACTAACTTTGAAGCTATCTTTGATAATGGGGGGGGGAGCTGGTAATAAAAGGCCTGAAGAATATGAGTTTAATGCTGCCTTCTTACTGTTTCTTGCTATTTTGTATCCATAAAATATTTCTGAAATTTATTTAAAACAAAACCAATGTGGTGGGTTGACCTTGTCTGTGTGCCAGCCCTCCATGCAGTTGTGCTCTCTCACTCCCCCTCATCAAGAGGACAAGGAGTGAAAATAAGATGGACAAGCTTGTGGGTTAAAATAAAGGCAGTTTAATAAGAAAAACAAAAGCCATACACGGAAGAAAAGCAGAAATAAGGATTCATTCACTACTTACCATCAGCAGGCAAATGTCCAGCCACTTCCAAGGAAGCAGGGCATCAGTATGCTTGAGAAGACAAACACTATAACCATGAATGTTTGTCAGCCCTGTCCATCTTGTGTGTGTGTCCAGGTTTCTAGCTCAGTGTGGTGTTATGTGGTATGGAATATGATGATCAGACAGATGGCTGGAGCACTTCTTCCATGAAGATGGGTATTGGGAAGAAGCTCTTCCCAGTAGCCGTGGTGAGATAATGGAACAGGCTGCTCAGAGAAGTTGTGGCTGCCTCATCACTCGAGGTGTTCAAGACCAGGTTGGACAGGGCTTTGACCAACCAGATCTGGTGTAAGGTGTCCCTGCCCATGGCAGGGGGATTGGAAGTAGGTGATCTTTAAGGTCCCTTCCAACCCAAACCATTCTGTGATTCTATAAATATCCCTTTGGTCAGTTAGTGTCACCTGTCCTGTCTCTGTCCCTTCCCAACCTCTTGCCCACATCCAGCCTATTGGTCTTTGGGAATGGGATGTTGAGAGACAGGCTTGATGCTGTGCCAGTGCTGCTCAGCAGTAGCTGGAACAACTGTGTGTTGTCAACACTGTTCTAGCCATAAAATGCGAACATTGCGCTATGTGGGCTGTTATGAGGAAAGTTAACTCCATCCCAGCCAGACCCAATACAAAGCAATAGTGGCAAAAAAGGCAAAATACTGACTGGCCTTACTGATTTTTGCCTTAAAGGATATGGTGGCAGGATGAAGCATTAAGGACTGATTAGAAAAGCCTTTCGTCTGTATTAATAAAAAAAAAAAAAAAAAGTAAGCTTTCCAGATGTGCAAATAGAGATGTCAAACCTGTGGCATCAACTTTATCATTTTTTGTAGCACAGTCCCACAAATTAACACCAATTTTATCCCAAATATCTGGGGTGTAAATATTAGTAGATGGATTGACTTTTGATGCCCAGAGAGGGATACATTTAAATTCTTTGTCATCAGCTTTTTTCCCGTACTTCTTAAGAGTTATAGAAAAACTTTGAGAACATTTTTTTTTGCTCTTTTGTTAAAGTAGTCTTCATAGTTCTCAGCCCCTTACCCTCGTCCTGTGAGGGGCAACCTGTGCGGTTTGAGTTTGCTTCCTTTCAGCACATAGTTTGGCTGAGCCACACCACCGGATCAACGACTAGTAGCTTTTCGAGCTCCACGTGGGGGGCGCCATTTGTGGCGTTTCACGACACAGACTCGATGTGGAGACTCAAATCCAAGTTTATTACAACCAAGCCCTTTTTATCCCCCTTTCGGTACTTTCCCAACCCGCACATACATACAACATTCAATCTCATTGGCCCCCTCTAGTTAGAGCAATTAGTTCCGCTTTTTGTGCAGAGGTGCTTATTGGCAAAGGTCCAGATTCTGTTACCTCTCTGCAGGTGGTAACTGCATATCCAGCATGTCGTTTTCCACCAATGACATAGCTGCTCCCATCAGTGAACCAGGTTTCTGCGTCGTCCAAAGGGGTGTCCTTCAGGTCTGCACAGCTGGAGTATGTGGCCTCAATGGTAAAATAGGGGTGTTAAAATCAGACTGGCACTCCTTTATCAGTCCTAATTGTAGAAAATTTTCAATTATTGGGCTAATTCCTTCCCTATCTTCATTCTTCAGGGGGTATTGTTTAATTCTGACTGGCTGTTTTCTCTCCTTGAGTTTTATCTGTATCGGGGGTGCAGTTTTGGCCCTTCCAGGTATGTTCGTATCCCATACCCCTGGGAATATATGTTCCAGTATATCCTCTCTAACTTCTTCTTCTGCTTGATGCATGATTAGGACTAAATATCTCTATATATTGTTGGTCATTTACTGTTAGAGTGATCTCACCTCCTTTGAAGGTAATGGCTGCTCCCAAATGTTCCAACAAGTCTCTCCCCAGGAGAACTTTTGGGGAATTAGGCATATACAAGAACTTATGAATGCCCCATTGCTTTCCCAATTGATATTTCAGTGGTTTACAAAAAGACGCCTATTCACTTTGGTCAGTTGCCCCTTTTACCATAATATAATCATCCCCTACAGGCATTAAAGCTTTGTTTAACACTGAATATGTAGTGCCCGTATCAACTAAAAATTCTACTTCTTTTCCTGTTTCCCCTAGCTTCATTATAACCAGCGGGTCTGCTAGGGAAGATTCCCCTGGTCCCCTTCATTCTTCTTTCACATGTGCGACCACCCCTCTTTTAGTTACAGCCGTTCTTTTTGGATGTCGATTCTTTTTGTTCTCTGGGCACTCCTTTTTCCAGTGTACAAATTTCTTACATAGTGCACAATAATCTTTACCCAGCCAGGGTCCCTGTCTCTGTCCTCCTCCTTTTTCTTGTACTACTGCCACCAATCTCCGCATTCCCTGTTTATAGCCTTCCTCCCGATTACTAAATACTCGCCATGCCTCGTCTAATAGGATCTCTAGGTTCCTTCACTCTGTCGGCCGTAACTTTTGAAGCTTTCTTCTAATGTCCCCAGTAGACTGTCGCAGAAAGAGGGATATTAACTGTTGTACCCCTACTTCCAATCCTGGATCTAACGGTGTGTTACGACGCATGGTATCTCTTAATTGGTCTAAAAATTCTGATGGCGATACCGAAGGGCCTTGTTTTACTGCATATAATGCTGACCAATTTATAGTTTTTGGTATAGCCCTCTCAACTCCTTTAACAATCCATTCCTGATAAGCCCGTAGTGTCTCAAGTTCTGCTGCTCGGTTCAGATCCCATTTCAGATCCTGGAGGGGGAAGAATTCCCCCACATCCTCCTGTTTCGTCTTATAATAATCCTCGGCTAAATCTCCTGCTGTGTTGATTATTAGATGTCTCTCTGTCTCTGTCATTGCCTCCAGTAGTAGCTGCATATCAGTCCAATCTGGATTATGCTGTCTCACAATAAACTGTGTTTAGTAACCTTTCCAGGGTCATTACGGTAATCCTTAGACACTTTTTTTCCACGCTTCCAGATGCAGAGTGGAAAAAGGTACCTTAATCAGCATCGTAGTTTCCTCAGATCCTACTGCTTCCCTAAGGGGTGCTTGCAATATATGTCCCTGTTGTTTTAGCAGAGTTCATGAGGAGACCGGACTCCCGGGGGGGTGACAGTGTCCTCTAAGACAAGGGAGCACAAAATCACAAAATGAAATATAGAAACCTTTAGAATTAGTTTTAAGTAATGTTAAGTTTGATGGCTTAGTAACAGCAATGCGAAATTACTGAGGTGCATGATACATAGAGGAAAAAAAAAGAGTACAGCTAAAGAACATACTGAGAATTCTCACAAGATAAATAGTTATAGTTGACACAGTTTTAAGAAAAACAGTCTAGAAGAACAGTTGGTTTGGTAAGCGTACGCTAGGTTTGGAAGCCTGTAAATCGAGATAGGAAAACTCGTAGGTAAAGGTGTATACCAGGCTGCTAGCGTCCGTTTGGTATACACCCACAAGAAGCAGGGGGCATCTTGTGATTTGGGTCCTACAAGACGCAGGGGTGTCTTGTGGAAATGGTTTTGGATCTTGTTGGTATTTGATTTATTTTGTGGCTTGTGACATTGAGGATTTTGGTCTTGTGATTTTAGTATCAGTGACAGACTTTTATAACTAAACAGGGGGCATCTTGTGGTTTGGGTCCTACAAGATGCACGGGGTGTCTTGTGGAAATGGTTTTGTGTCCAGTGTGCTATCAACAGCCCATAAGGGATTTGATTCAGTGATGCTGTCAGCGTGGGTCCCTGAATAGGTTAGTCGAATCACCCTCCGATACAGGGGGCTGTCCAGTACGGTTCCCCCAGTGAGATGCAGACAGGCTGGTTGGGCACAAGGGTCTCATCCTTCTTGGGACACTGACAGGCTGGTCAACTATAAAGGGTTCAAGGAAACCCCCCTATTAATGTTTCAAAATGGTCTGAGCCATAGGGGTTAGGAAGTATTGCTTTTGATTCTACTGGTATTCGTCTTATTTTATGGCTTGTTATAGTAATGATTTTGGTCTTGTGATTTTGGTACTGCTGACAGGATGTTATAACTGTGTTATTAACTGTTGTTTGTTTGATTGAATTTTAGTCTCTGTCTTTGTCTCAAGTGTTGTAACTGTGTGGAGTGCGTCTGTGGGATCCCATTTGTGTATGTGTGTGTGTGAATGAGAGATTGATAATGGAAAATCAGCAGAGTGAAGAGATCTTGAAAAAGAGTCCTTTAAGGTGCATTTTGGCACACTGGAAAGAACTTGGAGGGTCTCCTGGGGGCTCGGTAAATAAGAAAATATTGGTAAAATATTGTAACCAATGGTGGCCTTTGTACACTTTGGAAGATCAGGAAAAATGGCCTAAAAATGGAACTTTGAACTATAATACATTGTTACAATTAATGTTGTTTTGAGGGGGCAAGGAAAATGGGATGAAGTAATGTATGCCAGTATGTCTTTCACTTTAAGAAACCACCCAGAGTGACAGACTGAATGCAAAATTAATATAGCTCTGTCAGATTCCTTAATTTTGGCTTTGGAAAAGGACAGGGAAAAACTGAAAGTTAAGCTGGAGATGTTCAGCCTGTGATATTGGGGATAGATGTTTAAAGTTAAAAAAAGCATTAATCAGGAAGATAGGTTGAAAATTATGTATCACAGGTACCTCGGAGAGGATCAGCCTCTGCATCTGTCCTATCTGATATTGATAAGGAGGAGGAGATTGCTGTCATTGGCAACAAGTGGCACATTCACATTCAGAGTTAAGAAAGAGTTAAACCAGAAGTGCTGTCGCAGAGGTAGGCATCTGCAGCTCCAGCAGAGCAGGGTGAACAACTGTGAGGAAAAAGAAAAGGGGAAAATGAAGGGGGGGGGGGGGGGGGGGGGGGGGGGGGGGGGGGGGGAGATCGGGCAGCTCCTGTGTTTGAGCATGTGAGGAAGGATGTCGGGAGGAGGTGGGGGAGTGGGCTCTTCCGTGGAACCGGATCGGTGTGCGTGCTATGGGGAGTTTGGACGTTGGAAGTGAGATTGCTGGGGGGGGGGCAGTGCCATGGGGTGGCTCCATTGACTGAATTGGAACTAGACTGATTAGAACTAGGGACTAGAGGAAATAAACTGGAATTTTAGTGGATACAGGAGCAGCTTATTTGGTGTTAAATCAGAGAGAAAAGAATTTGTTACACATGTGGGAGCTACTGGCCACCAAGAAAAAGCGGAAAAAAAAAGATAAAAAAAGGCATTCTTTCTGAAACCTTTAAAGTACAAATTGGGAAAACAAATAGGAATGCATAAATGTTTATGCATGCCACATTCTCTAAAATCTTTATTAGGGCGAGAAGCAACATTTAAAGAAGACAAAATGGAATTTAGAGTTAAAAACAGTCAATTAATTGCAGTTTTGAGTTTATCTTTAAAAAGGAGGACCTTCCTGAAATAGAAGAAATCCTTAATCAGGCATATGTGGGAGCATGGGCACTGAAGTTCCACGTGAGGCAAAAAATGCATTGCCTGTTAAAGTGGAAATAAAAAGGGAGGCCTGCCCAGTTCGAATGAAACAGTATCCTTTAAGAATACAAGATAGAAGGTGAATTAAAGAAATAATTAATAAATTTTTAAGATATGGTTTATTAGTGGAATGTGAATCGGAATATAACACCCCCATTTTACCAGTAAAGAAAGCTGATGGGAAAAGCTATAGGCTAGTTCAAGATTTAAAGGCAATAAATAAAATAGAAGAGGACATCCACCCTGTGGTGGCTAATCTATATACTTTATTGACCAAACTAAAATTAAATCAGAAATGGTTTGCCATCCTGGATTTAAAGGACTCTTTCTTTCCCTTACCATTGGCCAAAGAAAGCCAAAATTTATTTGCTTTTGAATGGGAAAATCCTGACACAGGAAGAAAAACTCAATTAACTTGGATGGTATTACCTAAAGGGTTTAAAAACAGTCCAATGATTTTTGGAAATTAGTTAGCACGAGAATTAGAATCATGAAAGCCAACTACCCAGATGGGGACACTGTTACAATATGTGGATGACCTGTTAATTGCTACAGAAACAAAGGAAGAATGTATCCAGTGGACAGTGGAATTATTAAATTTTCTGGGACTGAATGGTTATCTGGTATCCAGACAAAAGGCACAACTAATCCAAACCCGAGTTTCCTACCTAGGATATGAAATAACAGGAGGACAGAGAGAACTTGGAACTGCCAGAAAAGAAGCCATTTGCCAGACTCCACAACCGTCGACTGTCAAGGAGCTCCGGACATTCCTGAGAATGACTGGATGGTGCAGACATTAGATCCATGATTATGGTGTTCTGGTAAGACCACTATAGGAACTGTTGAAGGGAAACCCTCCCTCTTTGGACTGGACTGATAAAGCAGAGGAGGCTTTTAGAAATTTAAAGATAGAGGCCAGCCTACAAGGCCACATAGGAAAAGGCGGTCGACTTTGCACCTCAAGACTGCCTCTGATAAGAAAGAAAGAAGATACAGAGATGGCAGAGTTAATGAATGCCTTCTTTGTCTCTGTCTACTCTGCTGCAGGCAGTCCTGAAGAGCCCTGTACCCCTGAGACCTTAGATGAAGTCGGGTCAACGGAGCGGTTTGCCTTAGTCGATGAAGAATGGGTTAGAGACCAGTTGAGCAATCTGGACATCCATAAATCCATGGGTCCCAATGGGATGCACCCGCGGGTGCTGAGGGAACTGGCGGAAGTCATTGCTAGACCACTCTCCATCATCTTTACCAAGTCTTGGGAAACGGGAGAGGTGCCTGAGGACTGGAGGAAAGCAAATGTCACTCCAGTCTTCAGAAAGGGCAAGAAGGAGGACCCGGGTAACTATAGACTGGTCAGCCTCACCTCCATCCCTGGGAAAGTGATGGAACACCTTATCCTTGGTGCCATCTTAAGGCATATCAAGGATAAGAGGGTTATGAGGGGCAGTCAACATGGCTTCACCAAGGGGAAATCATGCTTGACCAATCTCTTAGCCTTTTATGAGGAAATAACGCGGTGGATGGATGATGGCAGAGCGGTGGATGTGGTCTACCTTAACTTCAGCAAAGCATTTGACACAGTCTCCCACAGCATCCTCACAGCTAAATTGAGGAAGTGTGGTCTGGATGATCAGGTAGTGAGGTGGACTGTGAACTGGCTGAAGGAGAGAAGCCAGAGAGTTGTAGTCTATGGGGCAGAGTCTAGTTGGAGGCCTGTATCTAGTGGAGTGCCTCAGGGGTCAGTACTGGGACCAGTATTATTTAATATATTCATCAATGATTTAGATGAGGGAATTGAGTGTACTATCAGCAAGTTTGCTGATGACACTAAGCTGGCACACAGAAGGCTGTGCTGCCATCCAGCGAGACCTGGACAGGCTGGAGAGTTGGGCAGGGAATAATCTGATGAAATATAACAAGGGAAAGTGTAGAGTCCTGCATCTGGGCAGGAACAACCCCAGGTTCCAGTATAGGTTGGGGAACGACCTGTTAGAGAGCAGCGTAGGGGAGAGGGACCTGGGGGTCCTAGTGGACGACAGGATGACCATGAACCAACACTGTGCCCTTGTGGCCAAGAAGGCCAATGGCATCCTGGGGTGTATTAGAAGGGGGGTGGTTAGTAGATCGAGAGAGGTCCTCCTTCCCCTCTGCTCTGCCCTGGTGAGACCGCATCTGGAATATTGTGTCCAGTTCTGGGCCCCTCAGTTCAAGAAGGACAGGGACCTGCTGGAGAGAGTCCAGCACAGGGCAACGAAGATGATTAAGGGAGTGGAGCATCTCCCTTATGAGGAAAGACTGAAGGAGCTGGGTCTCTGTAGTTTAGAGGAGACTGAGGGGTGACCTTATTAGTGTATATAAATATATAAAGGGGGAGTGTCACGAGGATGGAGCCAGGCTCTACTCAGTGGCAAACAATGATAGGACAAGGGGTAATGGGTACAAACTGGAACACAAGAGGCTCCACTTAAACTTGAGAATAAACTTCTTCTCAGTGAGGGTGACAGAACACTGGAACAGGCTGCCCAGGGAGGTTGTGGAGTCTCCTTCCCTGGAGACATTCAAAACCCGCCTGGACACATTCCTGTGTAACCTTATCTAGGTGTTCCTGCTCCGGCAGGGGGATTGGACTAGATGATCTTTTGAGGTCCCTTCCAATCTCTAGCATACTGTGATATAGAAATTGGGGTCACTAACATTGTGAATCCAGCATCCTTTTTGCAGGAACAGTCGACAGAACCACTAACACACAGCTGCTTCACCACCATAGAGACTGTATATTCGAGCCAACCTAACTTGAAAGAAAAACCTCTGGAAGATGCTGATTCTTGTTTTACTGATGGTAGTAGCTTCATGAAAAATGGTAAACGAAAGGCCGGATATGCCATTACCACCACTTCACAGGTAATAGAAGCTAAACCTTTACCTGCGAACACCTCTACCCAGAAGGCAGAAATAATAGCATTAACGAAGAGCCCTGGAAGAATTGGCTAAAGATAAAAGGATAAATATTGGGACTGATTCCAAATACACATTTGGTGTGGTCCATGCACATGGTGCTATATGGAAAGAATGAGGACTTTTGAACACACTAGGGAAACAGATTAAACACGCTACAGAAATTCTACGATTATTGGAAACTGTTCAGCTACCTGAAGGAGTAGCTATTATGTACTGTAAAGGACATCAACAAGGTGACTCTGATCAGGAAATTGTAAATAATTTGGCTGATTTTGAAGCCAAACAAGCAGCTGAACAATCTCAAATCATGTCCTTAATCCCTGAGGAGAAACTAACAATTGAAAAATCTAAACCTAGGTATTCAAAAGAGGATAGAAAATTGATTGAGGATCTAAAGGGACAGGAAAATAAAGAGGGTTGGGCTCAAATACCTGAGGGGTGAATTGTAATCCCCTATAACCAACTCTGGAAGTTAGTTCAGGAAGAACATAATAAAACTCATTAGGGTAGCAACTCTTTGTATAAATATTTAGACAAACAAATTGTAGGAAGGAATCTATACACCCCAGTTCAATTAGTGACAAAACCATGTCAGGTATGTCTTAAGAATAATCCTAAGACTGAAAATAGAAATCAAATTGGGACAATTGGGAGAGGAAGTTATCTGGGACAGCAGTGGCAAACAGATTTTTCTGAATTACCAAGAAAAGGGGGTTATCGATATTTGTTGGGGTTAATGGATACTTTTTGAGGCTGGCCAGAAGCATTCCCTTGTAGGATAAATAATGCAAGACAAGGAATTAAAACATTATTAAATGAAATAATACCTCATTTTGGAGTACCAGTGGCAATTTCTTCCAACTGGGGTTCACACTTTAGTGCAAAATAGTTACAAGAAATTAGCAAAAAACTAGAAATTAATTGGCAATTACATGTTCCATATAGGCCTCAGGCCAGTGGGCAAGTAGAAAAGATGAACCATCTGATCAAACAACAGATTAGTAAAATATGTCAGGAAATGACTTTATATTGGTACCAAGGTTTACCACTGTCTCTGTTAAGAATTTGAACTAAACCTCAGTCGAAAGAAGAGGTTAGTCCATTTGAGATTTTTGTATGGAAGACCATATCAGTCCCAGTTTAAAGGAGAAAGTCTTCAAGAAGTGGGAGGAGGCTATCTCCGACAGTTTCTGATCAATCTGGGAAAACGGGTGGAGGAGATAAAAAATTGAATAGTAGGGACAAGAGCAAGAGGCTTGGATTATCTAATTGACCCTTTCAGATCTGGAGACTGGGTTTATGAAAAAAAAAGAAAGCACCGGAGCCAGAGAAGACATGGCGGATCGAACCTTCAGGACCCTTATGTATGAAATTGCATCGGTCATAATTTGGACTCATATGATAACTGGCGCACAAGCTTGGGACCAGAATTTATACCTGAAATTAGTGCAGAATGTTACTAATGTTTTTAATCGTAGTGACTGTTGGGTGTGTGCACAGTTGCCTAAATCAGGAGAAAGCCTGGATCTCCCATTAATTGGAGTTCCAATTCCTAACACTGTCCCATGGACAAATTTGTGGGTCAACACTAGCAATCTGCATTCAAAAGAAAGGTTAAAATTTGGAATAGTTAATCCTAATCCAGGTAATAAATATTACACCTGTGCACAAAGATGTATTACACCAGGAACCAGGGTAGGAAATATTGCTTGTTTAAATGACACAGATGTAGGTCACTATTCGAATTGCAATCATACTATTAATATAGATGGTATCATAGTTCTGTGGTGGCCCATTCCTAAACAGAAAGAATGGTATTGGTTATGTGGAGAAAATGCTTATAAGACTCTACCCCCCAACTGGAAGGGGGCATGCACCTTAGGTGCTGTGATATGCAATTTTAAGCAGCCTGTCTAAAGTGGTATTACAAAACCAAATGGTTCTAGACATGTTACTGGCATCGCAAGGAGGGGTTTGCTCCATAATCAATGAAAGCTGCTGTTCCTATATGGACCAGTGTAGCAGAATCAAAAGAGATCTAGAGGAAATTTGGCAACAAACTAAGATATTTCATGAAATGGCCATGGATAACTCTTCCTGGGGTTTTGAAGAAATATGATTAAAGTTAACTTCATGGTTACCCTATCTCTCCTGGTTGAGGCAACTGGTTGCAAGAATATTGATGTTAATTATTTTAGTATTGATTACTTGTGGTATGATAAAATGTTCCCTGTGGTGTTGTAAGCAATCTATGATAAATTATGAAGATTGGCAAAGGAACGAAATTAAGCACCAGGTAGAAACGGGAAATTATTTCAAAAAGACTTTAGACGGTAATGGTAATATAAAAAATGTTGCAAAAGAATTTGCAAAAGGACAGAAAAAGGGGGAATTTGAGACAAGGGGGCACAAAATCATAAAATGGAATATAGAAACCTTTAGAATTAGTTTTAAGTAATGTTAAGTTTGATGGCTTTGTAATAGTAGCAACGGAAAATTACTGAGGTGCATAGAGAAAAAAATAGTGTACAGCTAGAGAACATACTGAGAAATCTCACAAGATAAATTGTTATAGTTGTGACATAGTTTAAGAAAAACAGTCTAGAAGAACAGGACACCGGGATAAGGAGTATCTGAGAACATGTCGTGGTTTAAACCCAGTCAGGCAACTTGTTTACTCACTCCCAGTGAGTGGTGCCGGGCTGACAACAATCGAGGCCCTCCCCCCTCCCCACACACCGGGGCTCGCCCCTTCCCCGCTCCTGGGGGAACGGGGAGGAGGATCGAAAGAGTGCAACTCCTACGGGTTGAGACAAGAACAGTCCAGCAACCAATGTACAACACAAATCACCACTGCTACTACCAACTACAACAATTATAAGAGAAAATAACAAGGGAAGAGAATACGATACCACCGGCCAAGGAACAAGTCCCACCCGGAAGCCCGTGTCCTTCCGGGTAAGTTTTCGCCATATGGGTCGTGTACATTCAACTTCATCTGGATCTATGGGTGTATCCCTGTTATTCGGCTTGATGTGATTTCCCTCAGAGACTGGATGCCTTTGTCTATAGTAGTCCACTTGGCCGAATGACTCATAACATCGTCCCCTGTGCTTGCCGGCTCTCCCACCACCAGCTTTTTTTTTTTTTTTTAGTCAATCTGCCAGGCTTCCCCATATTTCTACTTCAACCATCGTCCTCCATACCAAAGAGGCTTTAACCGCTTGGCTTGTTTAATTGCAGCACATGTTTCACACTCATGAATAACCTGGGCAATAGTGTCCATTGTTAAGTCCACCCCTCGATCACAAACCCATCTATATTTCTGGAGTGACAGGAGGATCCCAAGAGTTGACTGTGCTGGAGAAAAAAAAAAGGCAGGAAGTGAGTAGCCAAGCGGCAGCCAGCTGTGCCAGCTCTGCCCAGAGCTGTGGTTGAGGCTGCTGCTGTGGGGTGGTGCTGGTGCTCGGCTTGAAGCTGTTGCAATGACCGGATCCCAGTGGGGACCCCCCCCTTAGGACTGGGGAACACAGTCATGAGTGGGTACCAGCTCACAATAGGGTGCTTTTGCCATTCCCTCCCAGTCAGGCTGATTACAGCACTGCACCAGCTACCACAAAGGAGAAACATGACTGCTACTGCTGAACCCAGGACAGAACTGCAGGTGTCCAGGATGGGCTACAGTTAAACTAACTGATAAGTAGGAGGATAGGAGGATTATTATGTCTCTGGTGTGAACAAATCAATTAAACTGGTATGAGCATCTACTGCGCATGCTTCAAAGGCTGCCAGGATTGATGAAGATTGTTGGAAGAAGTAAATGACCCTCAGAGACCACCACCACAATTCTGTAGGCATGCAGGGAACTTTCTGGAAAATGATGTAATCCATATGTAGCCTCATGAATATTTATGTATGCCCAGTGGCTATAAAAGGACAGCTTGTGTGGCAGTTGGGGGACACATTTTAGGAGGAGCTATCCCCCATGTCTCCCGGCGCCGCAATAAAGAATACCTGCTTGTCAGCTTGAAAACTTTGTTGGCAAGTTTGTTCCTGGAGTTTTCTCTGAATCACCTCTGAATCTGTATCCACCCGTCCTCTTGGTGGGGGCTTGAATAGATCCACTAACTCCTGGTTCACATCATGATGAATTTTATCTTATTTCATGCACCTCCAACCTATGTCACATGATGAAGAGCATCGTTTTGGCCTACTCTTATTTTGCTTATTCTCTCTCTCTAATGCCAATACCAAGAGATCTTGGGGTGGTATTATTCCACAAACCCTTTGCCACTTGGGATGAGTCCGAACGGTAAAAAATATGTCTGCGTATGATACTTCATCCCACTTCCCTTCCCTCCTTAAAAATAACATTAATTGTAACATGGTGTTATAGTCTAGAGTCCCGTTAAGTGGCCACCTTACCCCATCTTCCAGTTTATAAAGTCGCCACCACTGATTGCAATATTTAATTAGAGTCTTCTTATACTCCGTTCCTCCCGGCCCTGCAATTTCCCCTGCAAGTGTGCTATGATGCATCCCAAGGGACTGTTTTTCAGGATTTTCTTACTTTGCCCTGCCCCCATTCCTTTTTCTTGATTTTTCTTTGATATTTCTTACAGACTATTTTCCAATTTTCTCTTCTTATTTCTCGATAGATCTTAGGAAGTCTACAGATCAACCCACTTATTTTTGGTCCCAACAGACAGTCAGCCAGATACTTCTGATTATTTTAACACATCTAGCCCCTCTGGATGTTTTAAAGCTTGCTCTGCATGCTGCACCAGGAATTCAGGGTGTGCTGTCTGGCTAACCACTGTGGGAGGGGCCGTTGCACACTCCCTCTGTTCCTAGATTGCCTAATGAGTACAGACAAACAAATGCTTCGTATGTCTCCGTCCGCTCTCCTTGTGCAGAACACGGAACCACGGATCAGGACTCCACACGCGCTTCGTAGCCATGCCAGGTTTCAGTCACACAAAACACTTGCACATGGGATCCCACAGACACACAGTGGTTCCGCTTACCCTTCACCTGCTTCCTGCCCAGTCATTAGCAGGTCCATCCTGGCTCCCAAACCTGGGATGCAACGAAAACCCAGACTCACCCGATCCGCTCTCAGGATCGCTAGCAGACGCTCTTATCGGTCGGCAAGTCCCCTGCTTGCAAGCCCTACCTGCCAAGGGGAACTACACCGTGTCTTCCCTGGGCCTGAACTTTTCACCTCTGGTCGTTAGGCATGCTCCCTGGAGGCTTGGTCTTTGTCCGAAGCTCAGAGCCAATTTCAGCTGGCCTAGGCATCCAAAGGACTGTAATCAAGTCATGATCCCTACTTCTTAACAATAGCTATGTCCTTATATCTAGTTCTAGCATACACGGAGGCATCCAAAGGACGGGAATCAAGAAACAGTCCCTACTTCTTGACAACAGCTATGTCCTTATATCTTGTCCTAGCATAATCATGAGTGAGCAATGATATTGTTAAGCAAGCGTCCTGATCTGTTCCCTTGTACATTACAAGTACGATAACAATGTTACTGCTTGCTCATGCTTAAGTGGTTTGACCTATCCCCTTGTGCATTGCAAATACCATGTACGATAAGCATGAGGAAGCAGTAACATTGTGAAGCAAGTGGCTCAACCCTAACCCCCCTGTACATTTGTTAACCCTTTGCATCAAAGCATTTTTCTCCTTACCGGGAACTTCAGATGCCCATACTCCCAGGTATACCTAATTAAGGATTTCTTCTATTTCAGGGAGGTCCTCCTGTTTGCTTTTCTGTTGAATTAAAAATAAACTCAAAACTGCAATTAACTGTTTTTTAACTCTTAATACCATTTTACCTTCTTTAAATGTTGCTTCTTGCCCTAATAAAGATTTTGGAGAATTTAGCATTCATAAAAATTTCTGCATTACCATTTGTTTTCCCAATTTGTACTTTAAGGGTTTCAGAAAGAATGCCTTTTTGTTTGTTTTTTTTTTCTTACTTTTTTCTTGGTGGCCAGTAGCTAGCATCTATAACAAATTCTTTTCCCTCTGATTTAATGCCGAATAAGTTGCTCCTGTATCCACTGAAATTCCACTTTATGTCCCCTAGTCCCTAGTTTTAATTTAGGCAGTAGATCTGCTAGGGTAGATTCTCTATGTCCCCGTCAGTCTAGTTCCAATTCAGTCACGGGAGCCACCCCATGGCACTTCCCCCAAGGCAATCTCACGTCCAAGGTCCAAAACTCCCCACAGCACACACACCGATCTAGTCCCATAGGAGAAGAACCCACTCCCCCACCTCCACCCGATATCCCTCCACCTCTGCCTCCCCAGCACTCATCCCACGCTCAAACACAGGAGCTGCCTGAGTTCCCCTTTCTTCCCTCTTGGTTTTTCTTAACATCTTTCCCCAATATCACAGGCTGAACAACATCTCTCCAGCTTAGCTTTCAGGTTTTTCCTGTCCTTTTCCAAAGCCAAAATTAAGAGATCTGACAGAGGTATATTAATTTTGCATTCCGTCTGTCACTCCAGGTGATTTCTTAAAGTGAAAATCATATCTGCATACATTACTTCATCCCATTTTCCTACATGATAATTCCTAATCTGATCAATTGTATTGTTATTGGAAAGAGAAAAAAACTTTACTCAACTTTGACCTTTTTTCTGCACAGACCACTTGCTAGCTCATTTGAAGGCAGACATGGCAGTGTGCGCTATTGGGTGAAAGCTGAATTGCATAGGCCTTGGCTTCTACCAGTAAAATTAAAGAAGGAATTTACAGTCTTTGAGCATATAGATATCAACACTCCTTCATTACTGGTAAGAACTGACAGAATTACTCCTTTCTGGCATAAAAATAATTAAATGTAATAACTGAAACAACATCAACATGCAGTTTTTCCTACTATTTATTTGCTAGTTTAACTACAGCTTCTCTTTTAAATTTAGCAACTCATTGACTACTGCTGTTTTGAAGACTAAGTTAGCCTGTACTTGGAGTTGCTTGATTTTTACGATATATAAAATGCTTTTGTTAATCTAAATTGATACTACTAAATAATAGAATTACATTAAGGAAGAAAATTTTAACTCTTCATCTTCAGTTATAAATAAAGAGCAACCCATGGAAGGAACAGTGCAACTCTTAATTTTTTAGTGAGAGACTGCTAACTTAAAAATGCAAAGTAAAAAATTTACTGCAGTGCATAATAGAAAACTGTCGTATAGATATCAACCAGCAGGGAGGAATTACCACAATTCTGTAAAATTCTTTCCTGAAATTTCATTTTAAGAAAACCCTTAATATCACAACTGCTTTCAATGAGGGCTTGATTTCAGTCTGGCCTGAAAATCCTTTATTTTATCCCTTATTCAAATTTAAGGGGGGGGGGGATAAATATTTGGAAGTCCACTGAAATAGGTTTCTTGTGTTTATGGGTGAAAAAGATCAGGCTTGCAAAGGGACCTTGCAAGGACTCTATTAATATCAAAGGTGTCTCATTTGACTTTAATGGGCTTTGTATCAAGCCCTAAATCCTGATATTGTGTAAAAGAAGTCTTTTTAACGTAGCTGAAACGGGATCATTTAGAAACCAAGGAAATAGCAGGAACCAAGATTTTAGCTTATCAAGGTAGTTTAGCTTAATTATTTTGTTTCTGAAGTACAGCTTAATGGAAAGCGCAAAGGTATTCTTATTTGCTGTTAATTAATTGAAAAGCTCTGTAATAGTATGTTGGGAGGTGTAGACTATGAAGCCTTTTATTTTAAGCTATACAGTATTTTTTATTTTTTTAGTATTAAAAGCTGTTAAATATGGCTGTAATATTGGAGGATGGCAGAACAAGCAATACTAATACAGCAATGGAATTAGGACAGTCATCTGTATAATGCTTTTTAAATCGCTTGAGACTTTTCCTATGAAAGTATGTTTGTTTGTAGAAAGATGTTATAAGTGCATTATGAAAGTTGTGGGTTTTTTATTGTGTTGATTTAAATACCTGAAGAGATTCAGGAACTCCTAATTTAATGAACAGTATTTTTCTCTTCTTGCAGTCACCCCAAGCAGGCACTAAAGAAAAGACTCTGTGTTGTTGGTTTTGTACTTCAGGCCCAATATCTTTAAGTGCCAAAATTGAAAGAAAGGGCTACACCCCAGGTATGTAATAGAACTAATTATAGGATATGTTTTTCCTTATGCTCTAAAGCTAGAGCTTGTACCTGTCGTTTTCATATAAATGAAACATTAACAATATTTTTACCACCTCAGCCTGTATTTAGCAGTCTTCTCTGTATACTCTCTTAACCAAAACAGCACCACTTGTATCTCTAGATTGCTAAAGAGCCTCATCTGTTAAACTGCTATGTGGATTGGTTTGGTTTTGGGGGTGTGGGGTGATTTGTTTGTTTTGTTGTTGTTGGCTGTTGGTTTGGGGTTTTTGGGTCTGCCTCCCTCCCCCCCTTTTTTTAGAACATCTTCTATTGGTATCAGTGGATATTTTTCCTGGTAGAGCAGTGATAGCAGCAACCGGTGTGTTATAATGTTAGCGTAAGAACTGACACACAACCACCGGAATGGTTATGGTGCTTTATTGCAGCGCTGGGAAACCAGGGGCACGCGCCCAAATCTGGCTTCCCCCTTGTCACATCGCGTTCGCATTTTATACACTAAGAATTTCGTAGCTAATACATATTCAACACAGATTACATCACTGACAATACATATGCATCAAAAATTGCCACATCAGTCTATTACGACATCAGCCTCTTTTGCGCTTGCGCAACCCCCTCTGGTGGTCGTCCTGATGAAGCAGGGAGTCTTCCTCAGCTTGTCCTGTCACTTTTTGTTCCTTGGACATGTCCCAACCATTATGTGGATGCCAGCATTCTCTTATTTTCACTTGACTACTCCTGGTACTTTCGTGAGTTCTGCTTTGGTAGAGTTTCACAGTACTCCCCTAAATCCACTCATATACCCTTTCCCATATATGGCTATGTTAATTGCTTATCGTTATAGCTACCATTGTAATACTTAGTTATAAAGTAACTAAGATACACAATAGAAGAATTTCAGCTTGTTCTTAAACTTTCCTAATACATAAAACCCCTCTACTGATTAACAGATTTTCAAATATAATCATCTTTCTCTCTGTATTATTGTTTCAACGCACAATTTCACCTATTACTAACGTTTACCCTTTGAAAATACTTCATTTCAGCAAGTATTTTCATCCTTAATTTTAAGTTTCTGTCTCTCGATAGGTAGGCAGGGGTGTTGGATACTTTGGATATTCTCTTGTCACTGCCCCTATTATTTGATGAATCCATGCACTGCT
>NW_026635598.1:0-1807 GCF_028554395.1 Pezoporus wallicus
ACCCATCCCATTGACCTCTATCCATACCCAACCCATCCCCCATTGACCCCCTGCCCCATGTCCATACCCAACCCATCCCATTGACCTGCCCCATCCATACCCAACCCATCCCATTCCCATTGTCCATACCCAACCCATTCCATTCTGCCCCATGTCCATACCCAACCCATCCCATTGACCTCTATCCATACCCAACCCATCCCATTGACCCCACTGCCCCATGTCCATACCCAACCCATCCCATTGACCTCTATCCATACCCAACCCATCCCATTGACCCCACTGCCCCATGTCCATACCCAACCCATCCCATTGACCTCTATCCATACCCAACCCATCCCATTGACCCAATTGACCCATGTCCATACCCAACCCATCCCATTGACCCCACTGCCCCCTGTCCATACCCCCCAATCCCTTGACCCCATTGACCGCTCACCCTGACGAGCCGCGCTCTCTTGACCAGGTCGTTGAGCTTGCGCAGCGCGGCGTTGCGGGGCAGGCTCTGGATCTCCTGGAACAGATCCTGTTCCTCGAGCTCAAAGAGCCGCCGGTTGTCGGCGATGAGCAACGGCTCCGACCAGAAGGAGCCGATGAAAACCCGCAGCACTTCCGGCGTGTTGAAGACCTTCCCCAAGGACCACAGCAGGGCCCCATAGACGCGCATGAGCTGCTGGGTCTCCACCGTGTCGGCCTTGTTGAGGACCACGCGGATCTTGTCCTCGTTGCCCTTGAGGGCCCGGATGGCTTCCGAGAACTCGTCCGAGATTTCCAGCTTGTGGGCGTCGAAGAGGAGGATGATGAGGTCCACGCGCTCCGCGAACCACTGCAGCACGGCCGGGAAGTCGTAGCCTGGGGAGGGAAGGGGAACGGGAATGGGAAGGGGATGGGAAGGGGAAGGGGAAGGGGAAGGAGAGAGGGGATGGGAAGGGGAAGAGGAATGGGAAGGGGAAAGGGAAGGGGAATGGGAAGAGGATGGGAATGGGAAGGGGAATGGGACGGGGAAGGGGAATGGAATGAGAAGGGGAACAGGAATTGGAATGGGAATGGGAAGGGGATGGGAATGGGAAGGGGAATGGGAATTGGAAGGGGATGGGAATGGGAAGGGGAATGGGACGGGGAAGGGGAATGGAATGGGATGGGGAACTGGAATGGGAATGGGAATGGGATGGGGATGGGAATGGGAAGGGGAATGGGAAGTGGAAGGGGATGGGAATGGGAAGGGGATGGGAATGGGAAGGGGATGGGAAGGGGAGGGGATGGGAATGGGAAGGGGAATGGGAATGGAATGGGAAGGGGATGGAAACGTGGGAATGGAATGGGAATGGGAAGGGGAAGGGGAATGGAATGGGAACAGGAATTGGAAGGGGAATGGGGGGATGGGAATGGGAAGGGGAAGGGAATGGGAAGGGGAAAGGGAAGGGGAATGGGAAGGGAAGGGAGGGGAATGGGAATGGGATGGGAAGGGGAAGGGGATGTGAGCAGGTGGGGAGCAAAGGGATGAGAATGGGACGTTCTCTCCCCATTCGCCCTCTGGTCCTTCCCCATCCCTGCCCCATTCTCCCCTCATTCCCTCCGTATTCCCTGTTCCCTCCCCATTCCCCCCACATTTCCCCCCACTCCTGCCCCATTTTCCCCCCATTCCCTCCCCATTATCCCCCCATTCCCTCCCAATTCCCAGCCCATTCCGTCCTCATTCCCTCCCACTCCCTTATTCCTGTCCCATTCTCCTCTCCTTCCCTCCCTATTCCCTTCCAATTCCCTCCCCATTCCCTTTCCTATTCCCCCCCCCCGTTCCGCTCCCAAT
>NW_026635599.1:0-18507 GCF_028554395.1 Pezoporus wallicus
CTCCCCCAGGCTATCAGTTCTTGAGAAGTAGACAGGTTAGACGCAGCATCATTACTCTCTCCCCCCCCCCTTTTTTTTTTTTTTTTTTTTTTATTCCCTGCAAAAGCCGTCCTGCTGGGCAGCAACTACAGCGGCCTGCCTGCTTCAGCAGCAACCATAAATACCTGCCGGCAACGGCACCTTTACGTTAACCCTTTCATGCCCGAAATGTTAAACAGCTACCCGTTGAAAGCTTTTACATGAACCCAACAAGAAGAAAAATACACAGAACACCGTCTGCCCTCAGCACACACATACAAACACACGTGTATGGGATCCCACAAGCACACCACACAATATTTGAAGCACAAAATCCAGACAATCATTACTCCCACTAAAGTTTCGCGTAAAGAACGTGGCACAAGGACCCTGCGGAGACTAACAGCAAACCAGCTCCGAGAAGCATCATTGCAGTGCAAGGTGGCAGGATCAACCGTAGCGAGCGTCCCTGCAGAGGCTCTGCCTCCCCCACATCGTATGAGGCTTGGGCTTTTATACTGACCAAAATGCACTCTCATTCCGACACAGGTGGCCAGCCTGTGCTGGAAGAAGTGGCCAGCAGTATCTACAGAGGTCTCCAAGGGTTGATAGAAACCTGGACATACTTATATTTACCAACTTCTAGTACATGAGTATCACAGAGAAACTGTATGGGCTCCCCTTGTCAATTGCAAGAAAAAATCATAACATATACAGCTTGAGTATAAGAGGATTTTAACGCATACGTGTTCACTGTTTGTCAGGCCTCCTTAACTATTTTGAGATCAAGAGCTTCCCACTCTTTAGCCCCCTGCTGTGTAGCAAACACAGGATATGCAGAGATGGCCATTGCAGAAAATTCCCCAGTAATGATCACATATTTGGTTACCCATTGTTGTTACCTTGATTGTTGTCAGCTCGGCACCACTCACTGGGAGTGAGTGAACAAGTTACCTGACTGGGTTTAAACCACAACAACCCTATAAAAGGACAGCGGTGTACTTTTCAAAACAGCTGGATGAAGCGAGCAGAGGATGGCCCGGAGCTGTGGCTGTGGTTATCATGAATATTGAAGAGTCTCACAAATTTACCTTGGTACAAAAGATTACTGTACTAGTGTCCCACCTTGTATCAGTAGTCCTGGAACAGAAAGGAGCCCACTGGTTATCCCCTTCACGTTTTTTAAAATACCAGGCCACCCTTGTGGAGCACGATGATATAGAAATTGTTGTTGCCTTCGCAAGGCGTGGTGACCTGGTTCAGGAACGGCACGGCGACCAACCCCAGGCCGCTCGGGCCATCAGCTCACAGACACCAGTTTGGTGGACGGCAAATGGCGTTTATTACTTCGCAACACAGCGTTATATACTCTGGGTTTACAGCGTCACTTCCGTCTGCTTACATCACAAGCTACATATTATTGGCTATTGTCCTGGGTTCAGCAGTAGCAGTCATGTTTTTTTTTATTCCTTTGTGGTAGCTGGTACAGTGCTGTGTTTTGACTTCCAGCCTGAGAACAGTGTTGGTGAAGTCAATGTTTTCAGTTTTTGCTAAGTGATGTTTACCCTGACCAAGGACTTTGTGAGTCCTTTTATCAGTTCTTGAGAAGCAGACAGGTTAAACTGCACATTGTTAACCAGCGAGGAGTTTGCTGCGTCATTGCTCTTCCACCCCCCCGCATTTGTGTTTGTTGTTTTTTGTTGTTGTTGCTTTTGTTTTTGTGTTTTGTTTTTTTTTTTTTAATCCCTGCAAAAGCCGGCCTGCTCGGCAGCAGCTACAGCCGCCTGCCCGCTTCAGCAGCGACCATAAATACCTGCCGGTAGCCACACTTTTACATTAACTCTTTCATGCCTTAAATGTTAAACAGCTACCCATTAAAAACTTTTACAATAAACCCAACAATACACAAAACACCGATTGCCCTCAACACACACACACACACACACACACACACGTGGGATCCCACAAGCACACTCCACACAAGTTCAATATTTGAAACACAAAAAGACAATTATTACTCCCACTACACAGTCCCATGTACAGATTGTGGCACAAGGACCCTGTGGAGACTAACAGCAAACCAGCTCCGAGAAGCATCATTGCAGTGCGAGGTGGCAGGATCAACCGTAGCGGGCATCCCCACAGAGGCTCTGCCTCCCCCACATCGCATGAGGCTTGGGCTTTTATACTGACCAAAATGCACACTCATTCCGACACAGGTGGCCAGCCTGTGCTGGAAGAAGTGGCCAGCAGTATCTACAGAGGTCTCCAAGGGTTGATAGAAACCTGGACATACTTATATTTACCAACTTCTAGTACATGAGTATCACAGAGAAACTGTATGGGCTCCCCCTGTCAATTGCAAGAAAAAATCATAACATATACAGCTTGAGTATAAGAGGATTTTAACGCATACGTGGTCACCGTTTGTCAGGCCTCCTTAACTATTTTGAGATCAAGAGCTTCCCACTCTTTAGCCCCCTGCTGTGTAGTAAACACAGGATATGCAAAGATGCCCATTGCAGAAAATTCACCAGTAATGTTCACCTCTTTGGTTACCCATTGTTACAACTGAGCGTCTCCAGGGCCAGTAAGTCTGAGCAGACCAACCCGGGAGATGAAGAGTCAGAGTCTGGAAGCAGAGGATATAAATCTGGATCGGATTCAGGGGATTCGGGGGCTGATCCTGTGCCGAACTCAGGGTCTCCGTTGCTCGCAGCTGTGTCTTTCTTATCAGATGTCTCTCGTTCGGCATGTGGCCATCTGCAGACCTGGCTCCTCCGTGACTGAGTTAAAAGTTTTTTCACTCTAAGGCATAGTGGGTTGGAGAGGCTCGCGGTTCCTTTAAATCTCCCGCTAGCGCATGATATCAATTTTCTACTGCGTGCTTCCAAATGGCGCCGCAATCGATCCGGCGCCGAGGCACCGCCCTCTTTCTTTCGGATTCCTCGACTTTTATCATGCGTATCCCTTCTAATATACTTTCTCTGTCCTTTTCAAAGTCCCTACTTTCAGAACTGGGGTGGTGGGGGAGCAGGGGGTTACACCTCCTCCGCGGCAACTTCTGATGGAGGGGAAGAAAAGGAAGGGGGGGTGGGGGGTGGGAAACCCTGTGCTCCCGCGAGTTGGGGGAAATGAGTTGTAATCTTCCCCCGGTTTCAACTGACCGGGGACGTCTGTTCCTAGTTTCTCCGTTGCTACCGCGGCAGTTTTCTTTTCCACCTTGTATCTTTTTATCCAGTTTAGTACTTCTCTCCATGGTTTACAGAGTTTCTTTGCCGTTTTATCATCATTTAGCATTGAGTCAAATAGTTCATCACCAAACTTTCACCACTCACTCTCCTCAAATATTGTATTAGGATCTGCAAAAAATCCCTTAGCCTTCCCTACAGCCACTAGACCTGCTAGCTGCTTTAGAGTCTCAGGCTCAGTTCCCCGCTTTTATAAAAAGCACTGTAATAAGTCCAGGGCTACCTCTCGGTCCATTTTCATGGCCGGCCTTTTCCGGATCGTCTTCTTCTGGATCGTCCTGTAACCTCAGTCTCCGGATCGGCCTCCCGACGCAGCAGTGTCTGGTTCGCCCCAGCGGCGGACTCCTTTCGGTTAGTCCAAGCACCCGGGTCCGTCACGCCACCGCAGCAGCATTGCCCACGCTCCCCGGCCACTGCCGCCGGCGCCGCTCACTCGCCGTTCCGGGTCCCCGTTAACCGGGGCCCTGTATCCGGGTCCCCGTTAAACCGGGGCCCTGTAATCCGGGTCCCCGTTAAACCGGGGCCCTGTAATCTGAGTCCCCATTAAACCGGGGCCCTGTAATCCGGGTCCCCGTTAACTGGGGCCCTGTATTCCAGGTCCCCGCTAGTCGGGGCCCTGTATTCCGGGTCCCCAGTGACCAGGGCCCTGTAGTCCGCGTCCCTGTTCGGGCGCCATTTGTAAGCGGCGAGGAGAAGCAGACAGGCCAACCCAATATGGGTGATAAGCAAACTTCTACTTTATTTGTGATGCAGTTCACATATATATAGGAGTGGTATTCAGCCACTCCTCCTTGGCACAACAGCATTGGTTAGCCCCACACAGCTTCCTCCACTTCCCCCCCTGTGGGGGCCACCCCCTGCCTTGCTCGCACAGTCCTACAGGGCTCTATGGTCCTGCTCTTAGAGTCATTGTGCAACAGGACCTGGCATTTACCCCACCATCTGCAAGGGGCAAGATTAGTAGAATGAATGACCGAGTTGCTAAAATCACGTTTGGGAGGAGGTACATATTCTAAATGGGTTCATCATCTAAGTGAGGCCCAACGCATTTTGAATAACCATATGCTATCTCCTACTTTGAATCCTTTGAATTTAATGAAAGGAGAAACACGGGAAATTGCCTGGGTATCTCATGGTTCAATCACGGTCCAGGGAGGGAAGGATCATGTAGTATACTCTGAAAAAGGAAGTTTAGTACTGATTTGAAAGCAACCCTTAGCCTTAGAGGCACAACAAACACAATGGGAGCAAACAGATGTGGTAATCCATGTGCAATCTAGTGCAGAAATACTTATGCGGATAATAACATTGCATCCTGACCTAAAGAAATTAGACATCCACCTAGTAATTCCTGTACAAAAGGAGGTTAAAAAGCCCATTCAGTTAGGCCTGAGGAATACATCTAACCGGAAACAGGTCCTTCCTGCTAGAACCTGGTGTTATATTTATTATGTCACGAGCTTGGCAAAATTAAGTGGCCCTTCTCGCCGGTTCACTGGTGGGAAAGTATGGTATCAGAAGCCAGGTAGGTCGACCCCAGTGCCAGCCGAGGTCCCAGCCACAGATGATTGTCATGCGTTCACCATTATCTGTCCTGGGTCCACTCAGTGGCTTAGGGTTCTGGCAGAACACTTACGATGCAGGGAATAGGTATACTCAGGGGGAGGGGAAAAACTGTTCTCTTTTTTTTTTTTTCCAGACTTTTGGCATGGCCTGTCATCCAGCCCAGAACCAATGTGTAGATCACTCTTGCCAATATCACCCACCATGATACCTTATGCCTAAGTACTGCTGCACCATCGAATCCATTTTCAACATGTCTCATTGGAGTGCTATGAATGGAAGGAGAATTGAAGGAGGCAGTGAACTTAAGTTTATCAGACACGCAGCAGACAGCCTTCGGGAACTGGAACAGTACACAAAATTGGAATAGCTGGTTACCACAGATTGGAAAGACTCTAGTGTTACCTCCTCAAGAGTTAAGTTTCCTGGGGACCATACCTGGGAATGCCTGTTGTACTTCCTTTAACTATACTGGATGGTTTGGATGTAGGATCAACTAATCCTGTGTATAGAAATCATAGTTTGGAGAGTAAAACCCAAAGTCGTATGGTCCCTACATCTTTTAATTCACCCATGTCTCTATCATCCGGGCTCTTTTTACTGTTCAGGGATAGAGCTTGGTGCGGCATCTCTACTGCAGTTAATGGAGGTCCATGTACTTTGGGAAAATTAACTTTGTTACAACCCAATGCTACGGCACTGGCGTTAAAGTCTCGCAAACGCCAGAAAAGGTCCGACAGATTCATTGCCAGCTGTGACAGTAATGCTGACTTCTGGAATGCAGAAAAAATTATTCTGGTATCCTTCTTTGCTCCTGGAGTGGCATCAGCACAGGCATTGTCCACCTTACAGAAACTTGGATATTGGTTAGTGAAAGAGAATAACGCCACCACTGATGCTATTCAGTGGTTCACTGATGCTAATATATATATATCTGTTAACCGATGTGGACTCTGTTCAACATGCCACTCTTCAAAATAGAGCAGCTATTGACTTTCTCCTACTAGCTCATGGACATAGCTGTCAAGATTTTGATGGCATGTGTTGCATGAATATGTCTGATCATTCTAAATCTATTCATACTCATTTATCCAATTTGCAAATTTTATCTAGGCAAACTGCAAGTAGAGGGTAACTGGACCCCCTTCGGTAATCTCTGATGGGGATGGCCTTGGTTCTAAAAAATTACTCCTTTTTGGACTTTTATTATAAATAATATTTTGCTGTATTATATGTTGTATACCTTTGTTATTCTCTTGTATTCAATGAATGATAACTCAACTAGTTTTTTTGCTGGAGGTTCATATGATTCACTTCAGGGATGATCCACACACGGACCACCTGGTGGCATGTGTTAAGTGAGCCTAACACATGAGGTAATGGTTTGTGGTGACCTCCCCCTCCCCGTGTGTCCTGCTTTAGCTCCTCTCCAGAAGCTCCTGCTTTGGTTCCTACCCAGAAAGTCCAGCTTTGGTTCCTACCCAGAAAGTTCTGTTTTAGAACTCCCCAGAAAAGTCTCGACCCTTGGAGACCTTTCTAGATATTGCTGGTCATTTCTTCTGACATAGGCTGGCCCCCTACGTCAGAATGAGTGTGCGTTTTTGTCAGTATTAAAGCTTGACCCTCATGCAATGCAAGGTTGCAGAACTTCGTACCATCCAGGTCAATGTTACCTCCATGGGGATGCCTGCCACAGTAGAGCCTGCCTCCTTGCACTATGATGATGATCCTCGGAGCTGGTTTCCTGATCGTCTTCACAGGGTCCTTGGTCCTAAGATATACAGTCTTCAGAAATTTCCTTTACTGTATCTGTTAGATTCTCTATATTTTCTTATATTAATAAACTAGTTGAGAGTTCTTTATTTCTCTCTCATTTTCTCCCACCTGGAATCCTTGAACTCTGGAACATAAGACTCTGCATTTTCTACACTGCCTCATAAAATCCTGCCTTTATGATGGTATCAGTGTAACTGAACCAGCTCTGAAAGCATTTTAACTATATGTATAAACAAGAGTAAATGAGCACCACAAATCACAGTTCCTGCAACATATGTTGAGCTGTTCTGAGAACAGGGAAGAGCGATATACAATAAAGGGTGAAAAACAACGATATTTCTCCTTCTCTAGCTTTTCTTCTTGTTAATTAATTTATATTGTGGATTAGTTCTGGTCGGTGGATACATTTTGGCCTTATGTGAGTGTGAGAACATGTCTTGCCTTCATTCAGATTATTGAAAAAGCACAAAAAACATGCTTTCTGACTGGGTATGTAAATTGCATTTAACAGTTCAAGAATTCTGGTCCCTCCCTGTAAAGGTCAAATGGAGGTTTGAGGAAAGGAAGGAGGTGGAAGTATAGAGGCCCATATGTTGCACAAAGACTGCTGTGGACAGGAGATATGGGCAGGATGTTTTGGCTCTCCCATTAATCTATTACTCCATAAATTACTGACAAATATGGGGATTTTGTTTTGTTTTGGTTTTAAATCAAGGAATATACCTAAATTCAATCAGACTCAAATTATTGTTAATCAGGGATCCAAAACTGAGAGGAGTGAAGGCAATAAGATTTGCATGAAAAACAGTTTGGGAGTGATCTCTGAGGCTTTGGTGCTTGACAAACCCTGGGGCGATAAGTTGGAATGTTGAAAGGTCAAAAAACAAACCTTGCGGGATGGGCCAGGATGTAGTTGTTGCAGGGATCTCAGTTGGAGGCCAGAGGATGTGGGGACTGTGAGAGGGTCTGCAGCACTGTGACTGGACTATTTCCCTGGAGAGTTTTACAGGGGCAGTGGGATTGAACATTGTATGTATGTGCAGGTTGGGAAAGTACCGAACAGGGGGATAAAAAGGACTTGGTTGTAATAAAGTTGGATTTGAGTCTCGATTAGGATTTGAGTCTCCTCATGAACTTGAGTCCATGTCATGAAACACCACACAAAACTGCTTTTAAGTCTCTAAGTCACTATTTGCTATAAATCACCAGGCACGTTAGCAAGCTACAGTGAAAAATCTCATGAGATTTCTTAATTTAATTTGCTAGGTCCAAAACAGCAGGAGTGTTAATTATGTAAAAAAAAAACAAAACAACCCCCTCAAAAACCACCAAAAACATTGTGATTTATCAGGATTTAAAGTGCATGGTCCTACACCTGGGCTGGAGCAATCCCAGAGAATCTTTCCTAAGGAGGAAATTCTTTCCTGTTAGCGTGGTGAGGCACTGGAATAAATTGCCCAGGGAGGCTGTGAATGCTCCATCCCTGGCAGTGTTCAAGACCAGGTTGGACGAGGCCTTGGGTGGTATGGTTTAGTGTAAGGTGTCCCTGCCCACATCAAGGGGGTTGGAACTGGATGATCTTCAGGTCCTTTCCAACCCTAATTATTCTATGATTCTATGATTCTAAATACATTAACATTTTAGTTTTAAATTGCTATTTGTGTTTTTCCCTAAGTAGATTTCTAGCTAGTGTCGTGGTTTAAACCCAGTCAGGTAACTTGTTCACTCACTCCCAGTGAGTGGTGCCGAGCTGACAACAATCGAGGTCCGTGTCCATCCCCCCCTTTCTTGCCCTCCCCCTGCTCCCGGAGGGACGGAGAGGAGAATCGAAAAGAATGCAACTCCCACGGGTTGAGATAAGAACAGTTTAGTAACTAAGGTATAACACAAATCACTACTGCTACCACCAATGATAATAATGATAAAGGAAATAACAAGGGAAGAGAATACAACACCTCAGCACCAGCCGACCGATCACTTGCCCTCCCAAGCCCGACCAAGCTCCGACCGATACCTCCTCCAACCCTGCAGTCTCCCAGCCCTTCTGGCTAACTCCCAGTTACATCCTGGGCATGACGTGCTGTGGTATGGAATACCTCTTTGGTCACTTTGGGTCAGGTGTCATGTCTCTGCTTCCTCACAGCTTCCCCTCCTCCCTGGCAGAGCATGAGGCTCACAAAGTCCTTGGCCAAACCAAAACATCGCAATCAGCTCTGTTCCCAAGCTGAAAGTCAAAACACTGCACTGCACCAGCTACCAAGAAGGGGAAAAATGACTGCTACTGCTGAACCCAGAACATTATCCACCCCTTATTCCATACCATTCATGTCATGCTCAGATCCCACATTTTCAATATACCATCACTCTTAGCTCGGTGCACTCTTATCTTAGTGCACGGACCAGTCCCTATAAAGCTGCTGTGTCCATCTGGTCCATGATGTCAGGCTTCATCTCTTGTAGCAGTCTTCCAGAGCAGGACTGTGTGCAGTGTTCACACTCGTGAATAACCTGGGCAATAGTGTCCATTGCTAAGTCCACCCCTCGATCATGAGTCCATCTCTGTGTTGCATCTCTGCTCTGATGGCCTGAAGTGCTATGGGCCCACCAGGCTTAAAATAATTCACTGTCCCCTTTCAGCAGTTTCTGCAGCTTGTTGTTGGGGACTCCATACAGCTGACTTCCATCTCCGATGCTTCCAAAGCACTGGAGGGGCCCAGTGGACTAGATACTTGCCCATACTGTCCCACACACCCTGCCACTCACGACTGTCCAGCCTTGGGGAAAACCTCTTGGTCCCCCTATATTGGTGTCTAACCCCAGACAAGACCCAAACCTGACTCTGCTTAACTTTTAAGATCAGACAAAATGGTTGTGGGTTGAACACAGCCTGTGTGTGTGCCAACATGCTGATCCCCATCACAATCAGCAGGCAGGTCCCAAGGATACCCAAAGGCCATTCAAAACCTTCAGAACTCTCAGTTGATGCTGCTGTACTTGTCACTGGGGCTGGTGTAGCTGCTGTGCTTGCCGGCTCTCCCACCACCGGCTTCTCTTTTTCTGAGTCCAGCTCTTCCTCCTCTGCCTTGCTGGGAAATGCTGCGTGGTCTCCTGCGTCCTCCTGGGGCTCGGCAGGCGGCTTCCGGGGAATGCTCTCGGCCGTCGCGGGGCTGGGCTCGGCCGCGGGGCTCGGCTCCTCCGCGGGGCTCGGCTCCTCCGCGGGGCTCGGCTCTTCCGCGGGGCTCGGCTCCTCCGCCCCCTTCTCCCGCTGCTCGGCAGCCGCCTCCTTCCTCTCCTCGACCGCCCCGACCTCCTCCACAGGCAGCCGTCCCCTCGCGGCCTCCGGCCCCGCTCCCGCCGCTGCTTGCTCCCCGGGGCCGCTCTCCCAGGCCGGTTCGGCTGCCGCCGGCTCCCGGGGCCGCTCCCCCTCGGCTCCCCACAGCCTCACGAAGATGGAGAGTAGGGTGAGGGCCAGGACGGTGAAGAGCAGCCGGACGGCCAGGTACAAGTCCACGGCCACATCCGTCCCGCCCTGCTGCTGGAGCCCACCCGTATTACAAGCCATTGCCATAAAGCACAGTGAGACAAGAACCTTAGCCCAGGCCCCACACTTGATAAACACTAACACAGCAAATACTGGCTCTACGTAAGTTACAACGGTCTGAAGCTGTGATATCAACAAGAACAACTCTGAGAGCCACTAAATCAGCATTGCGACGAGTGACTATTAATCCAGTCAAATCTGTTGTTATCTCAACCCTTCGTGCCCCACGTTGGGCGCCAAAAAGAACTGTCGTGGTTTAAACCCAGTCAGGTAACTTGTTCACTCACTCCCAGTGAGTGGTGCCGAGCTGACAACAATCGAGGTCCGTGTCCATCCCCCCCTTTCTTGCCCTCCCCCTGCTCCCGGAGGGACGGAGAGGAGAATCGAAAAGAATGCAACTCCCACGGGTTGAGATAAGAACAGTTTAGTAACTAAGGTATAACACAAATCACTACTGCTACCACTAATGATAATAATGATAAAGGAAATAACAAGGGAAGAGAATACAACACCTCAGCCCCAGCTGACCGATAACTTGCCCCCCTCAGCCCGACCAAGCACCGACCCATACCTCCTCCAACCCTGCAGTCTCCCAGCCCTTCCGGCTAACTCCCAGTTACATCCTGGGCATGACGTGCTGTGGTATGGAATACCTCTGTGGTCACTTTGGGTCAGGTGTCCTGTCTCTGCTTCCTCCTGGCTTCCCCTCCTCCCTGGCAGAGCATGAGACTCACAAAGTCCTTGGCCAAACCAAAACATCGCTATCAGCTCTGTTCCCAAGCTGAAAGTCAAAACACTGCACTGCACCAGCTACCAAGAAGGGGAAAAATGACTGCTACTGCTGAACCCAGAACAGCTAGCTATTAGGAACACCAATTCTTTCTGAAACCCCTGATACAGCTGTTTGTCACAAAGCACTTGGAAGCTATATAAGTATTAACAGTAAATTCCAGAAGTGGACAAAGGAGAAACTGTCAAAATTAAAAAAATTAAAGATAAAAAAAAAAACCAACACAACAACAAAAAAAACTTTTAAATAATGACATTGATGACATTGTTCTATGTTGTTTCCTCTTGTGTGAAACACTGAACCTCTGTGAAAGCAGTTAACCTTGCAAAGATATTTGCAAATTCTACTGAGAAGGGAAGGATAACCCACCCTGAGACTTTGTTCCTTAGTATTGATGCAAAGGGTTAGCAAATGTACAGGGGGATTAGGGTTAAGCCACTTGCTTAACAATGTTACTGCTTGCTCATGCTTATCATACTTGCAATGTACAAAGGGATAGGTCAAACCACTTACTTAACAATGCTACTGCTTGCTCAGGCTTATCGTGCTTGCAATGTACAAGAGGGTAGATCAGGCCGCTTGCTTAACAATATCATTGCTCATTCATGATTATGCTAGGACAAGATATAAGGACATAGCTATTGTTAAGAAGTAAGGACCGTTACTTGATTCCAGACCTTTGGACGCCTAGGCCAGCTGAAATTGGCTCTGCGCTTTGGACAATGACCAAGCCTCCAGGGAGCATGCGTAACTACTAGAGGTGAAAAGTTTAGACTCGAGGAAGACTCATTTACTTCATCTTGAGACCCTTGCCCACGACCACTAGGAGGCACAGCACAGGCGTGAAGGATTTCTTAGCTCATTATAATAGGAAGCAGGGATAGGACATAAATATGTATAGGAGTATTGTGCAACCTCATGCATATGTATAACTTTAGAGAATAAATGTAAAGGGGAAATGATGCTGAGGTGCGCATGTTTCTGGAGGAGTTAACCCCCATGCACTTCAGCTCTTAATAAAAAGCAAACCTACTTTACAACTTTAACGAGTTGTGGAGTCTATCTGCACATCAGTATTACCTCAGGATTCTTCTCAGTTTGCTCTGGTGCAGGAGCTTACCTGGCAGCACTCCCTTGAAACGTTGGGGAAAAGGGAAGAGGGGCCACAATACTCAAGTACAGTGCACCTGTAAGATGTAGGAGGGATAGATTTTGCAATGGCTATAAGAACAGCTGATGACTTGGCCTCCATCTGTCAAGGTGGTCACTTAGGACAGGAGAAGCAGTATGCGTGACTGTTGGGTGCCAACACCAACTTGGGTCCCTATTTCATATAACAGCAGTCAATTTGCCAGGCCTCACCATATCGAAAACCCAGCCACTGCCCTCTGTTCCAGGGGAACTTTACTTGCATGGTTCACTTGATTGTGGCACATTTCATATCATGGGTGACCTGCTGTGAGAGACTGATCTGAAATCAGACTCCATAGTCCATTGTCTCAAAGATTGGTATGAGAAGGTGAGATGGAATTCCACCAGTCCATTGTCTCAGAGATGGGTGGGAGGAGTTAAGACTCCAACATCCATTGCCTGGGAGAAGGGTGTGAGGAGCTGAACTTGGACTCTTCTGTCCATTACCTAGAGGATTGGTGTGAGAAATTGCTGCTCATTATCCCAAGATTTGCTGCAGACACATGCAGTTGAAGAGCTGGCTGCAAGACCAGGGAAACTGGTCCACCATACATGACATGAACAACAGAGGTACTCACCCCAACTCATTATAAAAGGGGGAAAGGTAATTATGAAAAGAAGCCATTGCCAGGAGGATGACTCCAGAAGGACACCTTCATGAGGACTGAGACAAGGAGGCACAAAAGCACAAAATGTAATCAGTTCTAAGCAATGTTAAGTGTGATGGCTTTGTAATGGAAAGTAACTGTGGTGCTTGAAGGCAGTTGACATAGTTTCAGATCCTTAGAACCTTAGTACAAAAGGTGTAAGAAAAGCAGAATAGAAAGGCAGGACCTGGGGATGGGGAGTATCTGGGACTAGCAAATATCCAGGATGGGCACAGTTAAACTAACTGATAAGTAGAAGGACAGGATGATTGCTATGTTTGTGGTGTTAATAAAGCTGGTTATGAAGGTTGTTGGGAAAAGTAAATGACCCTTAAAGACAACCACATTTTTGTATGCATGCCGGAAACTTTCTGGAAAATGATGTAATATGCCCAGTGACCACATAAGGATGGCCTGCATGGCAGTACAGTGACACACGTTAGGAGAAGCTATCCCCTGTGTCTCCCGGCACTGCAATAAAGAATACCTGCTTGTCAACTTCAAACTATGTTGGTGAGTTTGTTCCTGGAGTTTTCTTAGAATCAGGACACTCCCCACCGATTACTACAGACTCTTGGGGGACACTCTGCTCCGATACTGACTATTGAACCCTGAAGGCCTGCACCACCTCTGACAAAGGATCCTGATTTAATTTCCTTTTTTTATAATAACTGTCTTTTGTCAATAAACCAACTAATCCATTACAGTACTTGACCTTGTTTGTGTCTTAATTTCACTCTTGGGATCGCAAACTGAAACAGGGTCCGACACTGGAGTTTTCTCCAATCTGACCCTGACATTAAACTGGCATCAAGGACAGGATCCCTTACAGTGAAAAGTATTTTCCATTACAGAGTCATCAAACTTGACGTTACTTAGAACTGATTACATTGTGCTTTTGTGCCTCATCTCAAATACCCCCTTTTTCTGTCCTTTTGCAAATTCTTTTGCAACATTTTATATACTAACATTACCATCTAGAGTCTTTTTGAAATGGTTTCCTGTTTCTACTTGATGCTTGATTTCATTTCTTTTCCAGTCTTCATAACTTATCATAGATTGTTTATAATACCAGAAAGAAAGGTAACCAATTCCAGGGCTCTGGTTAATGCTATTATTTCTGCCTTTTGGGCGGAGGTGTTTGCGGGTAAAGGTTTAGCTTCTATTACCTGTGAAGTGGTGGTAATGGCATATCCTGCCTTTTGTTCACTATTTTTCATGAAGCTACTACCGTCAGTAAACCAAGAATCAACATCTTCCAGAGGTTTTTTTCACATCTGGTCGGCTCGAATATACAGTCTCTATGGTGGCCAAGCAGTCATGTGTTAGTGGTTCTGTCGATTGTTCCTGCAAAAAGGATGCTGGATTCACAACATTAGTGACCACAATTTGTAGGTAGTTAGGGCCTGGCGGCCGGAAGATATCGCGCTGTACAGAAAGATAGAGCCCCCAAGATAGAGCCCCCTGTTTAATAGCCAATAGTATGTAGCTTGTGATGTAAGCAGACGGAAGTGACGCTGTAAACCCAGAGTATATAACGCTGTGTTGCGAAGTAATAAACGCCATTTGCCGTCCACCACACTGGTGTCTGTGAGCTGATGGCCCGAGCGGCCTGGTGTTGGTCGCCGTGCCGTTCCAGAACCAGGTCGCCACGCCTTGCGAAGGCAACAATTGGTGCCGAAACCCGGGAAACTCACCTGGACGGGTGAATGGCGGCCGGAGAGGCAGGACCAGCCCGGCGGGGAGGACGCTCCCGGACCAACAAGGAGGATGGAAGCCCTTATGAAGGTCATATCACAATTACATAAACAGTGGGGTATTGATTGCAAGTCTAAAGATTTTTCTCTTGCTGTTGCGAGACTCTTGCAAATCGGGGTCATTGACCAGCCGGTGGATATACTCCACCCTGAAGTGTGGGATAAATGTACTAAAGCGCTAGCTGAGGAGACGAAGTCCTCAGGTTGTGGGAAAAACCTTAAGTCATGGGGAAAAGTCGAACGGGCCCTGCAGAAGGCAATACAAGCGCAGGAGACCTGGAAGGCGGCAAAGAACTATTTATTGGCCACCCCCAAATTGGGAGTCGGGAGGCCACACAGACTTTGCACTTCCCAGACGTCGATGATTCTGCTGAGCCCTGAACTTTTTACAGTGCTTTTTATAAAAGCGGGGAATTGAGCCTGAGACTCTAAAGCAGCTAGCAGGTCTAGTGGCGAGGGAAGGCTAAGGGATTTTTTTTGCAGATCCTAATACAATATTTGAGGAGAGTGAGTGGTGAAAGTTTGGTGATGAACTATTTGACACAGTGCTTAATGATTATAAAAAGGCAAAGAAACTCGGTAAACCACGGAGGGAAGTAATGAACTGTATAAAAAGATACAAGGCAGAAAAGAAAACTGCCGCGGTAGCAACGGAGAAACTAGGAACAGACGTCCCCGGTCGGTTGAAACCGGGGGAAGATTACAACTCATTTCCCCCAACTCGCGGGAGCACAGGGTTTCCCACCCCCCACCCCCCCTTCCTTTTCTTCCCCTCCATCAGAAGTTGCCGCGGAGGAGGTGTAACCCCCTGCTCCCCCACCACCCCAGTTCTGAAAGTAGGGACTTTGAAAAGGACAGAGAAAGTATATTAGAAGGTACACACATGATAAATGGCGAGGAATCCGAAAGAAAGAGGGCGGTGCCTCGGCGCCGGATCGATTGCGGCGCCATTTTGAAGCACGCAGTAGAAAATAGGGATCATGCGCTAGCGGGAGATTTAAAGGAACCGCGAGCCTCTCCAACCCACTATGCCTTAGAGTGAAAAAATTTTTAACTCAGTCACGGAGGAGCCAGGTCTGCAGATGGCCACATGCCGAACGAGAGACATCTGATAAGAAAGACACAGCTGCGAGCAACGGAGACCCTGAGTTCGGCACAGGATCAGCCCCCGAATCCCCTGAATCCGATCCAGATTTATATCCTCTGCTTCCAGACTCTGACTCTTCATCTCCCGGGTCGGTCTGCTCAGACTTACTGGCCCTGGAGACGCTCAGTTGTAACAATGGGTAACCAAAGAGGTGAACATTACTGGTGAATTTTCTGCAATGGGCATCTTTGCATATCCTGTGTTTACTACACAGCAGGGGGCTAAAGAGTGGGAAGCTCTTGATCTCAAAATAGTTAAGGAGGCCTGACAAACAGTGAACACGTATGCGTTAAAATCCTCTTATACTCAAGCTGTATATGTTATGATTTTTTCTTGCAACTGACAGGGGGAGCCCATACAGTTTCTCTGTGATACTCATGTACTAGAAGTTGGTAAATATAAGTATGTCCAGGTTTCTATCAACCCTTGGAGACCTCTGTAGATACTGCTGGCCACTTCTTCCAGCACAGGCTGGCCACCTGTGTCGGAATGAGTGTGCATTTTGGTCAGTATAAAAGCCCAAGCCTCATGCGATGTGGGGGAGGCAGAGCCTCTGTGGGGATGCCCGCTACGGTTGATCCTGCCACCTCGCACTGCAATGATGCTTCTCGGAGCTGGTTTGCTGTTAGTCTCCACAGGGTCCTTGTGCCACAATCTGTACATGGGACTGTGTAGTGGGAGTAATAATTGTCTTTTTGTGTTTCAAATATTGAACTTGTGTGGAGTGTGCTTGTGGGATCCCACGTGTGTGTGTGTGTGTGTGTGTGTGTGTGTTGAGGGCAATCGGTGTTTTGTGTATTGTTGGGTTTATTGTAAAAGTTTTTAATGGGTAGCTGTTTAACATTTAAGGCATGAAAGAGTTAATGTAAAAGTGTGGCTACCGGCAGGTATTTATGGTCGCTGCTGAAGCGGGCAGGCGGCTGTAGCTGCTGCCGAGCAGGCCGGCTTTTGCAGGGATTAAAAAAAAAAAACAAAACACAAAAACAAAAGCAACAACAACAAAAAACAACAAACACAAATGCGGGGGGGTGGAAGAGCAATGACGCAGCAAACTCCTCGCTGGTTAACAATGTGCAGTTTAACCTGTCTGCTTCTCAAGAACTGATAAAAGGACTCACAAAGTCCTTGGTCAGGGTAAACATCACTTAGCAAAAACTGAAAACATTGACTTCACCAACACTGTTCTCAGGCTGGAAGTCAAAACACAGCACTGTACCAGCTACCACAAAGGAATAAAAAAAAACATGACTGCTACTGCTGAACCCAGGACAATAGCCAATAATATGTAGCTTGTGATGTAAGCAGACGGAAGTGACGCTGTAAACCCAGAGTATATAACGCTGTGTTGCGAAGTAATAAACGCCATTTGCCGTCCACCAAACTGGTGTCTGTGAGCTGATGGCCCGAGCGGCCTGGGGTTGGTCGCCGTGCCGTTCCTGAACCAGGTCACCACGCCTTGCGAAGGCAACAACAATTTCTATATCATCGTGCTCCACAAGGGTGGCCTGGTATTTTAAAAAACGTGAAGGGGATAACCAGTGGGCTCCTTTCTGTTCCAGGACTACTGATACAAGGTGGGACACTAGTACAGTAATCTTTTGTACCAAGGTAAATTTGTGAGACTCTTCAATATTCATGATAACCACAGCCACAGCTCCGGGCCATCCTCTGCTCGCTTCATCCAGCTGTTTTGAAAAGTACACCGCTGTCCTTTTATAGGGTTGTTGTGGTTTAAACCCAGTCAGGTAACTTGTTCACTCACTCCCAGTGAGTGGTGCCGAGCTGACAACAATCAAGGTAACAACAATGGGTAACCAAATATGTGATCATTACTGGGGAATTTTCTGCAATGGCCATCTCTGCATATCCTGTGTTTGCTACACAGCAGGGGGCTAAAGAGTGGGAAGCTCTTGATCTCAAAATAGTTAAGGAGGCCTGACAAACAGTGAACACGTATGCGTTAAAATCCTCTTATACTCAAGCTGTATATGTTATGATTTTTTCTTGCAATTGACAAGGGGAGCCCATACAGTTTCTCTGTGATACTCATGTACTAGAAGTTGGTAAATATAAGTATGTCCAGGTTTCTATCAACCCTTGGAGACCTCTGTAGATACTGCTGGCCACTTCTTCCAGCACAGGCTGGCCACCTGTGTCGGAATGAGAGTGCATTTTGGTCAGTATAAAAGCCCAAGCCTCATACGATGTGGGGGAGGCAGAGCCTCTGCAGGGACGCTCGCTACGGTTGATCCTGCCACCTTGCACTGCAATGATGCTTCTCGGAGCTGGTTTGCTGTTAGTCTCCGCAGGGTCCTTGTGCCACGTTCTTTACGCGAAACTTTAGTGGGAGTAATGATTGTCTGGATTTTGTGCTTCAAATATTGTGTGGTGTGCTTGTGGGATCCCATACACGTGTGTTTGTATGTGTGTGCTGAGGGCAGACGGTGTTCTGTGTATTTTTCTTCTTGTTGGGTTAATGTAAAAGCTTTCAACGGGTAGCTGTTTAACATTTCGGGCATGAAAGGGTTAACGTAAAGGTGCCGTTGCCGGCAGGTATTTATGGTTGCTGCTGAAGCAGGCAGGCCGCTGTAGTTGCTGCCCAGCAGGACGGCTTTTGCAGGGAATAAAAAAAAAAAAAAAAAAGGGGGGGGGGGGGGAGTGAGTAATGATGCTGCGTCTAACCTGTCTACTTCTCAAGAACTGATAGCCTGGGGGAGGGGGTATATTTGTGTCCTCCTGCCTACAGGTCCATGGTGACTGCCTACAAAGTTTGTGAAGCCTTGCCATGAGCTGGACAGATGAATGGAAAAACCTACTGCCTCAGCT
>NW_026635600.1:0-1857 GCF_028554395.1 Pezoporus wallicus
TATGGGTCACACACGGATCTATGGGTCACACACGCACGCACGCTATGGGTCACACACGCTATGGGGATCTATGGGTCACACACACTATGGGTCACACACGGCTATGGGGCACACACGGATCTATGGGTCACACACGCACGCACGCTATGGGGCACACACGGATCTATGGGTCACACACCCCATGGACGCTATGGGTCACACACGGATCTATGGGTCACACACGCACGCACGCTATGGGTCACGCACGGATCTATGGGGCACACACCCCATGGATGCTATGGGTCACACACGGATCTATGGGTCACACACCCCATGGACGCTATGGGTCATGCACGGCACGCACGCTATGGGTCACACACGCACGCTATGGGTCACACACCCCATGGACGCTATGGGTCACACACGCACGCGCGCTATGGGTCACACACGGATCTATGGGTCACACACGGCACGCACGCTATGGGTCACACACGGATCTATGGGTCACACACGCACGCACGCTATGGGGCACACACGGATCTATGGGTCACACACGCACGCACGCTATGGGGCACACACGGATCTATGGGTCACACACCCCATGGACGCTATGGGTCACGCACGGCACGCGCGCTATGGGTCACACACGCACGCACGCTATGGGTCACACACGGATCTATGGGTCACACACGGATCTATGGGTCACACACCCCATGGACGCTATGGGTCACACACGGATCTATGGGTCACACACGCACGCACGCTATGGGTCACGCACGGATCTATGGGGCACACACCCCATGGACGCTATGGGTCACGCATGGATCTATGGGGCACACACCCCATGGACGCTATGGGTCACGCACGGCACACGCGCTATGGGTCACACACAGATCTATGGGTCACACATGGATCTATGGGGCACGCATGGATCTATGGGGCACACACGGATCTATGGGTCACACACCCCATGGACGCTATGGGTCACGCACGGCACGCGCGCTATGGGTCACACACGGATCTATGGGTCACACACGGATCTATGGGTCACACACGGATCTATGGGTCACACACCCCATGGACGCTATGGGTCACACACCCCATGGACGCTATGGGTCACGCACGGCACGCGCGCTATGGGTCACACACGGATCTATGGGTCACACACGGATCTATGGGTCACACACACCCCATGGACGCTATGGGGCACACACGGATCTATGGGGCACACACGGATCTATGGGTCACACACCCCATGGACGCTATGGGTCACGCACGGATCTATGGGGCACACACGGATCTATGGGTCACACACGGATCTATGGGTCACACACGGATCTATGGGGCACACACGGATCTATGGGGCACACACGGATCTATGGGGCACACACGGATCTATGGGGCACACACGGATCTATGGGGCACACACGGATCTATGGGTCACACACCCCATGGACGCTATGGGTCACGCACGGATCTATGGGTCACACACGGATCTATGGGTCACGCACGGATCTATGGGTCACACACGGATCTATGGGTCACACACGGATCTATGGGGCACACACCCCATGGACGCTATGGGTCACACACGGATCTATGGGTCACACACGGATCTATGGGGCACACACGGATCTATGGGTCACACACCCCATGGACGCTATGGGTCACACACGGATCTATGGGGCACACACGGATCTATGGGTCACACACGGATCTATGGGTCACGCACGGATCTATGGGTCACACACGCACGCGCGCTATGGGTCGCTGTGGGTCTCGCCCCCCAGGTCCCCGCGGACGAGGTGTGCGGGTGCCCGCTGGTCCGGGACGTGTTCGAGCTCACGGGCGAGTTCTGCCGCGCCCCCAAGCGGCGCT
>NW_026635601.1:0-1821 GCF_028554395.1 Pezoporus wallicus
TAAACACTTCCTACAAGTTTTGAAGTTAAATAAAAGTTCAAATATTCAACTTTAAATTTTGAGCAAGCTTTTAAATAGAACACCCTCTTCCCCACTTCTATACAAAGATAAAGCAGTGGTGTACAAAGCACACAAGTTAAATTGTGTTTGATAACTGGGGAATAGCCTTACTGTCAGTTATCAAACAAATCAGGAGAATAAACATATCTCTATCTTGTAAGATAAGACTAAAACCAAAAATCCACGTTAATCATGATAGAAGTGAAACATCTGAATGCAGAAGCCTCACAGTTATCACTTAAAAGCTTTAAACCCAACTTCCTCTGATCTATTTGCTATTGTAAAGCAAATATCCAAAGAGCACTGACACTTTAACTCTTGGAAAGCAAATAACACATTTACATCAACCACCCCTCCCGCCCTTCCAACACATGGATATGAGAAAGGTCCCAAGCACTCTGTAGTTCCAACACAGTTCCATGTTCAACATTCCTCAGTCAAATCTCTAAACACCTGAGGTGCCAGTTTATAGTGAACAAAAATTAATGAATAAAAACTCTTCTGAGTTCTTACACTCTGCAAAAGAGATCAGAGAAGGAATTTACACTGGGCTAAATCCAAAGTTTAATCTAGCTTTCTTAGGATGTTCTCACCAAGAATATGTTCTCTGGGACACATTTTTAGAATGAAAAGCTACTTGGTTGAAAACAAACGGCTTTACTTTTTATGATGAAAGAGAAATGATGATTGTTGAGTTACACTGTAATACTCTCTTTATGCTGTGTCTGTAGGCTCGTATCTTTAACGAGACCCCTATAAATCCACGAAGATGTCTGCACATCCTTACCAAAATCCTTTACTTGCTGAACCAGGTAAGTGTTATCATTTCTTCCCAGCCAGAATGAATATTCCCAAGGCTAATATAAGGAAGAAGTTCTTTACTGTGAGGGTGATGAGGCCAGAGAAGTGGTGAATGTTCCATCCTTGGCAGTGTTCAAGGCCAGGTTGCACAGAGCCTTGAGAGACATGTCTAGTGTGAGGTGTCCCTGCCTTTGGCAAGGGGTTGGAACTGGATGAGCTTAAGGTCCTTTCAAAGCCAAGCCATTCTGTGATGCTGTGATTCTAATTTCTGATAGCTTTCAGTGTGAAAGAAGTTTTGTACCTCTTCCTGACAGATTTGGGAGGTAGCTTTTTAAGGAGATCCAGAATGGGGTGTTTATGCTTTAGTATTATGTTCTTCCCTCTGACTTGCTGCTAACTGGAGTGAGATACATATCACTGAAGCATTTAATACTTTTTCCATGAGTGCCAAGTGAGAGCTGCTGCTTGATCTGTGGCCATCACAGCCCTGTGCAATGAAAGAGACACTTGTGTTTGCCCAGCTAAAGTGGGAATGGCTGAGACGAAGTGAAAACATAGGCCAAGAAGTGATGAGGTAGAAGGGTGTCTTTTTGTCTGGGGCTAAATTAGAAGCATGATAAGAAAGATTTTCTTCAGATGTTTATGTAGATCAGGTTTCGTGTGTGTCAGGTTGTATTTAACATCAAAGTAGGTTGGACCTCTGCTGTTCAGTCTTAATTCAGGCAGCAAGTAGATCCCTTTTAGGTAAGACAAAACCAAGGATGCCAGAAAAGGGAGCACAGGCTACTTAACAAACTGTTCCATTGCTGTACAGCTATGGATGGCATTTGTTGAAACCAAGTAGCTAGTAGTGGTAAATTTGACAGGTACTCCTCAGGAAACACGAGGTGAGGGAGGGATGGTTTCTAACATGAGAAAAAGCCTCAAAGCAAAGATCCTTGGTGTGTGGGTAGGTGTTAA